>NC_080478.1:20363120-20508120 GCF_030265055.1 Doryrhamphus excisus | reverse complement strand
GTTCATACGTGTTGAATGAAACTCATACCTTTACAGTGAAGTTCATACGTGTTGAATGAAACTCATACCTTTACAGTGAAGTTCATACGTGTTGAATGAAGGTCATACATTTACAGTGAAGTTCATACGTGTTGAATGAAGGTCATACCTTTACAGTGAAGTTCATACGTGTTGAATGAAGGTCATACATTTACAGTGAAGTTCATACGTGTTGAATGAAGGTCATACCTTTACAGTGAAGTTCATACGTGTTGAATGAAGGTCATACATTTACAGTGAAGTTCATACGTGTTGAATGAAGGTCATACATTTACAGTGAAGTTCATACGTTGTTGAATGAAGGTCATGCATTTACAGTGAAGTTCATACGTGTTGAATGAAGGTCATACATTTACAGTGAAGTTCATACGTGTTGAATGAAGGTCATACATTTACAGTGAAGTTCATACGTGTTGAATGAAGGTCATACCGTTACAGTGAAGTTCATACGTGTTGAATGAAGGTCATACCTTTACAGTGAAGTTCATACGTGTTGAATGAAGGTCATACATTTACAGTGAAGTTCATACATGTTGAATGAAGGTCATACCTTTACAGTGAAGTTCATACGTGTTGAATGAAGGTCTTTGAATGAAGGTTTTTTTGGGGAACAAAAAAACAGCTGTAATTTTACAACAATAAAGTCAAAATATTAAAATATTTTTGGAATTATTTTGGATGTTATTTTGAATGTTATACTAGGGGGATAAAGTCTAGATATTATGTCAATAAAGTCATAATATTATGACTTTCACATTTTTGTAAATCAGTGAATAAATTGTTGAAAAATTTGAAAAAAACATCAGCAAAAATTTGAAAAAAAGACATTTTTTGGGTGCGGCGAAAGTTATAATATTACAAGAATAAAGTCAAAATATTATGGGAATAAAGTCTTAATATTATGAAGATGAAATACTTGAAATAGTTGGAAAATTCCCCATAAAAATAAATAAAAACAAGCAGGAATGGAACAAAAAAAAACAACTGTAATTTTACAACAATAAAGTCAAAATATCAAAATATTTTTTTAAAATGAATTATTTTTGGAATTATTTGGGATGTTACACTAGGGGGATAAAGTCTAGATATTATGGCCATAAAGTCATAATATTATGACTTTCACATTTTCGTAAATCAGTGAATAAATTGTTGAAAATTTTGAAAAAAACATCAGCAAAAATTTGAAAAAAAGAATTTTTTTGGTTGCGGCGAAAGTTATAATATTACAAGAATAAAGTCAAAATATTATGGGAATAAAGTCATAATATTATGAAGATGAAATACTTGAAATAGTTGGAAAATTACCTATAAAAATAAATAAAAACAAGCAGGAATGGAACAAAAAAACAACTGTAATTTTACAACAATAAAGTCAAAATATCAAAATATTTTTTTTAAATGAATTATTTTTGGAATTATTTTGGATGTTATACTAGGGGGATAAAGTCTAGATATTATGTCAATAAAGTCATAATATTATGACTTTCACATTTTCGTAAATGAGTGAATAAATTGTTGAAAAATTTGAAAAAAACATCAGCAAAAATTTGAAAAAAAGACATTTTTTGGGTGCGGCGAAAGTTATAATATTACAAGAATAAAGTCAAAATATTATGGGAATAAAGTCATAATATTATGAAGATGAAATACTTGAAATAGTTGGAAAATTCCCCATCAAAATAAATAAAAACAAGCAGGAATGGAACAAAAAAAACAACTGTAATTTTACAACAATAAAGTCAAAATATCAAAATATTTTTTTAAAATGAATTATTTTTGGAATTATTTTGGATGTTATACTAGGGGGATAAAGTCTAGATATTATGGCCATAAAGTCATAATATTATGACTTTCACATTTTCGTAAATGAGTGAATAAATTGTTGAAAATTTTGAAAAAAAACATCAGCAAAAATATGAAAAAAAAGACATTTTTTGGGTGCGGCGAAAGTTATAATATTACAAAAATAAAGTCAAAATATTATGGGAAAAAAGTCATAATATTATGAAGATTAAATACTTGAAATAGTTGGAAAATTCCCCACAAAAAAAAAACAAAAACAAGCGGGAATGGAACAAAAAAACAGCTGTAATTTTACAACAATAAAGTCAAAATATTAAAATTATTTTTTGTAATATGAGGATGAGGTCATTTTTGGAATGATTTTGGATGTTATACTACGAGGATAAAGTCTAGAGTCAGCGGGTTGAAGAAGCTCTGGTGATTTGAGCCACTGAGACACAAGTGTTTATTGATCCCACACTTCCTGTTCCTCTGGGGTTCCTCTCTCTCTCTCGCTCTCTCGCTCTATCTCGCTCTATCTCGCTCTCTCACACATGGAGTGTGTTGCTCCAGCTGCAGACCCACAAAGCCGCCGCCCCGACACAACAAAGTGTGTTCTCATAGCTTCACCGTGTGATTTAGCTCCTTCTCACCTCCTCCATGGCGGACGTCATGTGATTGTTTTTAGCATCCTGTCTTTTGTTTTCCTTAATAAATCACGTCTATCGGCACACACGCATCAGCAAAGTGTTCATTTGTCATCTTCACGTCTGGCAAGCAGAGAACGCGTGTGATGGGATAAGCGGCCATGTTGGAAGCAAAGGAATATTTGAATGTTTTCATCATTCTTACGTAGACTCGTTAGCGGTGGTCTCATTAAAGTTGTACTATTAGCCCACTTAGCTCATGTTTAATGCGCTCATTAATTCTCCACGCTGCCAGCCAACATCCATTTATTTCATGACTTCTCTGCAAAGTCACACCAGCCTTTACAGTCCTCTTACTGTGTGTGTGTGTGTGTGTGTGTGTGCGCGTGTGTGTGTACGCATAATGAAAACGCCATCAAAGATTGAGATTAATGACAACGCTAAATATTTTCTAAATTAACGTCCTTCCTTTATCGCCCCCTATGTTTTAATTTCAGGGTGCGTTTGTTTCGTTCGCCCTCAACAGAGCAAGAGCTTCTAACCCAGGGGTGGGCAAACTTTTTGACTCGCGGGCCGCATTGATATGACAAAATTTACGGGGGGCAGACTATATATTTTATACGTAACAGTCCACCTGGTATTATTGTATCTGTAAAATTGTCATGCAATCTGCTATTATTATTTATTATTTTATATTTATATTTAAATATTTTAAAAATAATAAAATATTATAATAATTACAATAAAATAAAAATAATAATTATTATATTATTATTATGTAAAATATGCAAATATAACAATAATATTATATACGTATAATTACTATAATAATTAGCATTAATATAATAATTATAATAATCATAATAGTTCTAATAATTATTATTATAATCTAATAATAATAAGAATTATTATTATTATTATGTGCTTGTGTCCCTTTTTTCAGGAGCACTTTGTAAACAACAGACCATGTCAAACAACCAAATTGATACAACCATCAAAAGGTTGGCTCAGGCCATGATGCCAGGTTGTATGTTGAGTTTAAATGAAATACTTTGGAAAGATTGGGCGGGCCGTATTCAAACACTTGGCGGGCCGGATGTGGCCCCCGGGCCGTAGTTTGCCCACCCCTGTTCTAACCAATGAAATCCAGCATGTTTGTAATCAAAGACATGCTAACTAGCCTCCTTTAAAATAACACAACCTGCTTCAGGTCATGAAAGCCCGTAGCATGTCGAGCAGGGGTGCCCAAAGTGCTGTCCGGGGGCCCGATTACGTCCACGGATGTTTTTGATTGTACACTACAATGTACTACTACGCTCTTTCGAGAACCTTTTGTGTCCTTGTCAGTAGGGATGGGTCTTTTTTTAATGACACAAACAAGAGGGAGTCGTTAACTTGGCAACCCAGATCCGTCTTGCTACATCTTCTTATTCTCCGGCAGATGAGGTGCAATGCCATCTACTGTGCTTGTTGGAAAGACACGCTACATTCCTAAACAGTTCCATGGAACTTCTTAATAACAGGATTACATGAGTCTAATCCCTTTGTCTCTGTGGACTCACACATCCGACACACACACGATAGTTGGCGTACACCCAAAACGTGCACTGTGAGTGTTTGTCACATCACGTTTTGTCATCTTTCGAGAACGTTTTGTGTCCTTGTCAGTGGAGATGGGTCTTTTTTTATGACACAAACAAGAGGGAGTTGTTAACTTGGCAACCCAGATCCGTCTTGCTACATCTTCTTATTCTCCGACAGACGAGGTGCAATGCCATCTACTGTGCTTGTTGGAATGACACGCTACATTCCTAAACAGTTCCATGGAACTTCTTAATAACAGGATTACATGAGTCTAATCCCTTTGTCTCTGTGGACGCACACAACCGACACATGATAGTTGGCGTACACCTGAAACGTGCACTGTGTTTGTCACATCACGTTTTGTCATCTTTCGAGAACCTTTTGTGTTCTTGTCAGTGGGGATGGGTCTTTTTTTTATGACAAGAGGGACAACAAGAGGGAGTCGTTAACTTGGCAACCCAGATCCATCTTGCTACATCTTCTTATTCTCATAAACAGTTCCATTATAATGTGCTTATGAGCGAGGGTGCAGGTAGACCCAAGTCTGTTCTACTTATGTCAACACTGCTGGTTTAGGAAGTGTCCGCACAGACTGGGAGACTGGGAAACTGGGAAACTGGGAAACTGGGAGACTGGGAGACTGGGAGTTTAGCGCCGAATGTTGTTCGAAAATGTTGACAAGAAAGTTTGTATTTGTTACACTCCTGACTTTTGTATGTGTGTGTGTCAGTGTGTTGCGGCAGAAGATCCAATTAGCGTCCGTCCGTGTCGACATGAACACCAACTCCCAGGATGCAAGGCGTTTGCACAGCGCTCCTTTCTAAATGGACATGTTCCGCTCCAGAAGACGCTTTATGAGCGACTGAAAGGAATTTCTTAATAACAGGATTACACGAGTCTAATCCCTTTGTCTCTGTGGACTCACACAACCGACACACACACGATAGTTGGCGTACACCTGAAACGTGCGCTGTGAGCGTTTGTCTGTCACGTCACGTTTTGTCGTCTTTCCAGAACCTTTTGTGTCCTTGTCAGTGGGGATGGGAATCGCTTATTTCTAAAATTAAAAAAAAACTTGCTGATATAGTTCATCTTCAAACAGCTAAAATAACGCATACGGCTAAAAATAAGCAATTAGCTAAAAATGTCATCCAATACTTCTCTACAAGAGAGGAGAAATATGATCTCAGGGAAGAAGTACATTTGAAACACTTCTATGCTAGGACTACGTTAGCGTTAGCATAGCATTTCAGTATGTGGAATCAAACTATGGAATGGATTGAGTGAGGAAATCAAACAATGCACAACGATTGTCTTGAACCAGTCATGATGTGCTATATATATATATCACTATATTGACACGTACTATGGTACACATAGAGTACTTCGGTACGTGACAAAAATAAAATAACAAAAATAATAAAATAAAATAAAACATAAAAAATAATATTAATAATATAATAAAAATAATAATAATAATAATTTTATAATAATATAAACTATCAAAATAATAATAAAAAATTTATACATTTATAAAAAAACAAAAAAAACTTAAACTATATTATGAAAGCAGGAAGTGAACAAATGCAACAGTTACATGGGATGCACTCAATTGGAATCTGATGCATGTTCAAATGAAATAAAACCATACAAAAAAATTAAAAACATTTTTTTTAAATTAAAAAAGATAAAATAAAAAAAACTTAAACTATATTATGAAAGCAGGAAGTGAACAAATGTAACAGTTAGTGAACTTGGAACTGGGAACTGATTATGGGATGCACTCAATTGGAATCTGATGCATGTTCAAATGAAAAACTAAAACTTAAACTTAAACTATATTATGAAAGCAGGAGGTGAACAAATGTAAAAGTTACTGATTGTAAAAGTACCAGATGGAGGGGTAGGATTTAATAAGCTTTGCTTCTTCCTACTCCTTTTGGACATGTGGAACTGGGAACTGATTATGGGATGCACTCAATTGGAATCTGATGCATGTTCAAATGAAATTAAACCATTACCATTACCATTACCATTACCATTACCATTAATTCCTTGGATTCGTTTGCCAGCTTTGCAAACGATTCCCTTATCACTTCCACCGTTTATCGGTGCAGCCAGCAGGAAACCGTACCGTGCGGGTTAGTTTGGTTAACTTTTACCATAAAAGGGCAACTAACTGTTGCTCCCCAATGGGGAAGCTAATTACTTAGCATTTGTATGCCAAAGAAATGAAACCAGGTGACGGTGTGGCGCCGGTGTCCTCCTGCAGGTAGAGCTGACGGGCAGCAGCGTGTTTGACTACGTCCATCCCGGCGACCACGTGGAGATGGCGGAACAGCTGGGAATGAAGCTCCCCCCCGGGCGAGGCGTGTCTCTGTCCCAGGGCGCCCTCAACGAAGACGCGGCGTCCTCTGCGTCGTCCTCGTCGCACTCGGAGACGCCTGAGCCAGGTAGGAATATAAAAGCACAGTTTACCCAGCATTCCCTGCAGGAGCGCTTTTCATTGGGATTCCTCACATCCCGTCCTCTCCTGCAGCACGTTGGAAGACTTTGTACCTTCCGAAAGCTTTTCATCGCGCTGACGATAATTTGGGAATTAGAGTGAAATCCATTTGTAAATTAAACAAAATGACTGGCTGTCCACGGAGGACGTCACTTCATCAGTCTGTTCAAACAGCAGCCTCGCTGGCTGCAACGGTCCTCCGAGACAGCGCCGTAATTAGATCTGCCGCGGATTTATTCTGAGCTGATTGGTGCTGCTTGACGGTCGCGCGGGGGGGGGATGGGGGGCTCTGTATTAATTGGAATTCTACACTTTTTTTTTTTTTTACTTTTTTTTTGTCTTTGATTATGTGCAAACGTGACGCCATTCCTCTGTGATACAGCAAACACAAAGTTAACAACAAAAGTGTCACTTTGAAAAGGTGTCGGTTGAAGAGGCCAAAATGGGCGTGTTTTTAGCAGGAAGGAAGGAAGGAAGAAGATGACCTTGTGGGACGCGTGCGTGAGTCTTGCAGTCAAGCCGATCATCTTTAAAGACGCGTGATGCAATTTGGCTCATCAAAGAGGAAAAGATGATTCCCTGCGGTTGGAGTATTTCCCTCAGTGCACTTCACTAAGTGTACTTGTCTACGCCACTGATTCCCAAAGTGTGGGCTGCGGCCCCCTGGTGGTACTGCAGGTGGGCCATGAGAGGTCATTAAAAATACGATTCATTTTTGCAAATATTATTTTTTTATTGTAAAATATTTATTGCACGATTAAAAAAATATTTATAGGCCTAAGTAATAACCTATTGAGTGTTATTGATTTGTCACAATATTTTGGGAACCTTATACAGTTTATGATTGATATGAACGTAGCTCTCTGGTCATTTATGCAAGCCTTGAATGCAGTTATGGAAATTATGAGAATTAATTCTGTCTTGTGTGTACATAACATATTAAAAGTTTGGGCTTTCTTTATCCACCTGCTTTCATTTCAATCCCAAATACGTTAATAATAATAATTATTATTATTATTGGTAGTAGTAGTAGTAGTAATTATTATTAATATATTATTATTATAATTATATTTTTTATTAATATTATCAATATAATGATTATAATAATATAATATTAATTATTATATTAATTAATTATTATTATTATTAATATAATAATATTTTTTCCCTTTATTTGGGCAAATATGTAAATCATTACAGTGCATTTCTTACATCAATCAAAATATAACTTTCCATTATTTACATTTGTATTCAACTATCTGATCCCAAGCCCAAAAGGAGTAGGCAGAAGCAAAAGCTTATAAATGCCTACCCCTTTTTGCAGGATATAATCATGTTCATGCCACTGTCTTGTTTCCCCTGTTATTATTATCATTGTAATATTATTATTATTATTATTATTATTATTATCATTATTGTTATAATCTTTATCATTATTACCATCATTATAATCATCATTAATATTACCATTTTCATCATTATAGTTGCAAATTTTATGATTTTTTATTTTTTATTTTTAATTATTTAATTTTACAGACTTCATTGCTTCTTGTAGAGTGTAGAGATTTCATTATTATGATTTTATTATTATTTAATTATTATTATATTGTATATTATATTACATTATTATATTGTATAGTAGTATATATGTATATATTACATATATATTAATAGATGACAACTTTATTCTAAGCTTTTATATGACATTGAAAAGTGATTTATATTAATATTATTTTATTATTAATATAATAATTATTATTATATTAATAATAATAATTATTATTGTTATTAAGTGCTCCAAGAACACAGCATTCCGTCTATGTACTGTTTATAGGACAAAGGTGGTCCGCAGACATTTTTTAGTTTTTCAAGTGAGCCCTGAGTTGGTCAAGTTTGGGACCCCCTGGTCTACGCGGCGTACCCACTGAAGCGTACCCAAGTGTTTGACGCACTACATCGGACTTCCTGTGAGCAATCACAATGAGGGAAGTCAAAGAATAAATGACGCCGTCACATGACAATGGAAGCCAGGGTTTCAGGATGCTGGCTCATTGGCGCAGGGACCTTCTCAAGTCCCACAAGTCCACACTAGGTCCTGCTTAGAAGATGTTCTTGTGTCCCGGCTGTTTGTTGTGTGTTCAGGTTCAAGTACCTGGTCTGTAATGTAAGCATGGGGGCGTCCTTGTTGTGCAGGACTTTGCTACCTGATCTCCATCGGTGCCGTGCTTCCCGGGTCGGTATTGCATGTGCTCCTGACTTCCATAGATTGTCTCCCCAAAGACCAACACGGGCTGAGGTGGGCTTAGAGAAGCTTTAGGAGAGTGGGAGGGGGGGCTTTACATCTGACTTCAGTTTCCCAGGCTTGTTCACGCTGGGAAACGTCTCTTCCAAACGGCCGCCGCTTGCTGCCGTAACGCGTCTGTCACTTCCTTGCTTCCTTCACTGTCCTCCTCCATCACTTCCTTGCTTCCTTCATTTGGTTTCTTCCTTCACGTCTTCAATTTGTTAGCTTCCTTCGCATCTTTCCACTTCCTTTTTGACTTCCTTTACACGGCAATCAGGCGCATCCTCGCTCATGAGTGGAATCATGGCCGATCTCATATGACCACATGACAGGAAGTCAGAGGCAGATTTCAAAATAAAAACAACACAGCAACCGTTAATAGATGAGAGACGTACAACTTTATACCAAGCTTTTATATGACATCATTGAGAAGTGATTTATATGAATATTATTTTATTCAAAGCAACCCCCCCCATACTCCCCTCCCCCACCCAACTCCCTCATCTCAGTCTCGTCTTCGCCTACTCTTCCTCGTCTTCCTCGTCTTCCGGCTGACACCATTTGTCAAAGTCGTCTGATAGCACACACATTCTATTCATGAGGTATGTGTCCCCCATCCACTCCCTGATGCCCCCCCCCACACCCCCCCCCCTTGATGGCAGCAATTCAATTACAGCGTGGAGGCGATAGTGAGTCAGCGAGGCGGCCGTGTGACAGCACACTTACACACTGTTTACACTATTAAAGTTTACTTGTGTGCACTAAGCTTATATCTGCGCTTTCATATATATTTATACACGCGTGTGTGAGAGAGCACGCTACGCCACATTTGTCATGATTGTTCAGCAGCTCAGCCACTGTTGCATTGTGGGTAAGAGCGGCGGACAGAAAAACGACCTAGTGGCTCGTAAAAACAAAAATTGCTTCAGCGAGAGACAGAAACCCCCCTGGTGGACGCCATGTTGTAATCATGGAAGTAGACAGAAATCAGATGGCGCCATAGCTTGTTTACGGTTGGTAGTTTGGGGCCAATGCCAATACCAACGTTGGGGGCGGGGGAAAAAAGCGAACAATGTTAGCAAGTTGATGGTATGTAAAGTAGCAATTAGCAATGTTAGCTTGATGATATATGTAAAGTAGCAATTAGCAATGTTAGCATGTTAAAACTGCAGCGCCATGATGACAGAAGATGACAGAAAACAACTAAAATGTTATTTTTGTCATCATGGAGAACTAGCTAGCAATATTAGCATTTGTAAACTCTGTAACCAGAAATACAATAGAAAACTCTGTTAGCGAGTTTGTCATAGAGAACCACAGAACTAGCAGATAGCAATGTTAGCATGTATGTTCGGTAGCGGAAGTAGCAATTAGCAATGTTAGCATGTTAAAACTGTAGCGCCATGATGACAACAGAAAACAACTAGGATGTTGGTTTGTTCATCATGGAGAACCAGCTAGCAATGTTAGCATTTGTAAACTCTGGAGCCAGAAATTCAACAGGAAACTATGTTAGCGAGTTTGTCATAGAGAACCACTGAACTAGCAGCAAGCAATGTTAGCATGTTAAAACTGTAGCGCCATGATGACAACAGAAAACAACTAGAATGTTTGTTTGTTCATCATAGAGAACCAGCTAGCAATGTTAGCATTTTAAAAATCTTGAGCCACAAATACAATAGAAAACCATGTTTATGTTTATCCAGCATAGAGAACCACTGAACTAGCTGCTAGCAATGTTAGCGTGTTAAAACTGTAGCGCCACGATGACAACAGAAAACAACTAGAATGTTTGTTTGTTCATCATAGAGAACGAGCTAGCAATGTTAGCATTTTTAAAATCTTGAGCCACAAATACAATAGAAAAACATGTGAGTTTATTCATCATCGATAACTACTGAACTAGCTGCTAGCAATGTTAGCATGTTAAAACTGTAGCGCCATGATGACAACAGAAAACAACTAGAATGTTAGTTTGTTTCATCATAGAGAACCAGCTAGCAATGTTAGCATTTTTAAACTCTGGAGTCACAAATACAATAGAAAAACATGTGAGTTTATTTATCATAGAGAACCACTAAACTAGCTGCTAGCAATGTTAGCATGTTAAAACTGCAGTGCCATGATGACAAAAGAAAACAACTAGAATGTTTGTTCATCATAAAGAACGAGCTAGCAATGTTAGCATTTTTAAACTCTGGAGCCACAAATACAATAGAAAAACATGTGAGTTTATTTAGCATAGAGAACCACTAAACTAGCTGCTAGCAATGTTAGCATTTTTAAAATCTTGAGCCACAAATACAATAGAAAAACATGTGAGTTTATTCATCATAGAGAACCACTGAACTAGCAGCTAGCAATGTTAGCATGTTAAAACTGTAGCGTTGCGATGACAACAGAAAACAACTAGAATGTTTGTTTGTTCATCATAGAGAACCAGCTAGCAATGTTAGCATTTTTAAAATCTTGAGCCACAAATACAATAGAAAAACATGTGAGTTTATTCATTATAGAGAACTACTGAACTAGCTGCTAGCAATGTTAGCATTTTTAAAATCTTGAGCCACAAATACAATAGAAAAACATGTGAGTTTATTCATCATAGAGAACCACTGAACTAGCAGCTAGCAATGTTAGCATGTTAAAACTGTAGCGCCATGATGACAACAGAAAACAACTAGAATGTTAGTTTGTTTCATCATAGAGAACAAGCTAGCAATGTTAGCATTTTTAAACTCTGGAGCCACAAATACAATAGAAAAACATGTGAGTTTATTTAGCATAGAGAACCACTAAACTAGCTGCTAGCAATGTTAGCATGTTAAAACTGTAGCGTCACGATGACAACAGAAAACAACTAGAATGTTAGTTTGTTCATCTTAGAGAACCAGCTAGCAATGTTAGCATTTTTAAAATCTTGAGCCACAAATACAATAGAAAAACATGTGAGTTTATTCATCATAGAGAACTACTGAACTAGCTGCTAGCAATGTTAGCATGTTAAAACTGTAGCGCCATGATGACAACAGAAAACAACTAGAATGTTTGTTTGTTCATCATAGAGAACCAGCTAGCAATGTTAGCATTTTAAAAATCTTGAGCCACAAATACAATAGAAAACCATGTTTATGTTTATTCAGCATAGAGAACCACTGAACTAGCTGCTAGCAATGTTAGCATGTTAAAACTGTAGCGTCACGATGACAACAGAAAACAACTAGAATGTTAGTTTGTTCATCATAGAGAACCAGCTAGCAATGTTAGCATTTTTAAACTCTGGAGTCACAAATACAATAGAAAAACATGAGTTTATTTATCATAGAGAACCACTCAACTATCTGCTAGCAATATTAGCATGTTGCGCAATGATGACAACAGAAAACAAGTAGAATGTTGGTTTATTCATCATAGAGAACGAGCTAGCAATGTTAGCATTTTTAAACTCTGGAGCCACAAATACAATAGAAACCATGTTTATGTTTATTCATCATAGAGAACCACTAAACTAGCTGTTAGCAATTTTAGCATTTTTAATCTCTGGAGCCACAAATACAATAGAAAAACATGTTTATGTTTATTCATCACAGAGAACCACTGAAGTGGCTGCTAGCAACGTTAGCATGTTGAAGGTGTACAGCTGCCATTGTAGCAGCCAGCTACATAAGTTAGCACGTCGATGGCGATGCAGCAATCACGTCACGTATGGGCGTATTGTCCAAGAAAGTTGCGGTGGCGTTTGAAGGACTTCTGCGTCTTTGTGTCACGTTTGGTTGACGGAGGTCGCGGCGACCTCGCCGTCGCCGTTTTTGTCTCCCGTCATGTTAGCTAGCTATCAGCGGCGCACAATGGGCCTGCAGAAGCGAGCCTCACAATGATAGCGGGCCCTCGGAGGCCCGGCGGTCGGTCGTCACGTAGACACGTGGAATGCTGGTATTGTCCAGAGATGACGTGCCTAGGTGAGATGTTCTCCTAATGAATCGTTTGTCCTTCAAAGAGCACAAAGTTTGCACCATGGAGATAATTAGCTCCCAGAGTCAGGCTGCGCCACCTGCTGCCTTTGCGGCTAATCTTTGTCTTGGAGGAGCCACGTCCCCCAAGACCTGCAGCCGGCGGAATGGCAAATACTTCCTCTTCCTCCTCCTCTTCGTTGCGTCTTTGTCTCTCCCTTCCTCATCCTCCTCTTCCTCTTCTCCCAATGGTCTGCGTTCACTCGTCTTCCTCTTTTTACTTCTTCTCACAAATTCACACAGGACTTTTTAATTGTAAACGTGTGTGTGTGTGCGTGTGCATGCGTGTGTGTGTGTGTGTGTGTGTGATCCTATTAATTCCAAGTGAGTAACAAAGAGAAGGTCCCGCTCGCTCGCTCGCTCGCTCGCTCGCTCGCTCGCCCGTCTTTCCTGCGTCCTTCCATCATCATTATTCCTCCGTCAGATCGGACGCTGATTTCCTACGAGAGAACATGCAGAGGAGGAGGAGGAGGAGGAGGAGGAGGATGGGGAGGAAGGCTACACCGAGAGTTACACTCCTCCTAAGAGGCCTTCACTTGTTTACTTGCTTGCTTCCTTCACTTGTTTGTTTTCTTGCTTCCTTCACTTGTTTGTTTTCTTGCTTCCTTTGCTTGTTTACTTTCTTCCTTCCTTTCCTTGTGTTTCTTCCTTCTCTTGCTTCCTTCACTTGTTTGTTTTCTTGCTTCCTTCACTTGTTTACTTGCTTGCTTCCTTCACTTGTTTGTTTTCTTGCTTCCTTCACTTGTTTGTTTTCTTGCTTCCTTCGCTTGTTTACTTTCTTCCTTCCTTTCCTTGTGTTTCTTCCTTCACTTGTTTGTTTCCTTGCTTCCTTCACTTGTTTACTTGCTTGCTTCCTTCACTTGTTTGTTTTCTTGCTTCCTTCGCTTGTTTACTTTCTTCCTTCCTTTCCTTGTGTTTCTTCCTTCACTTGTTTGTTTTCTTGCTTCCTTCACTTGTTTGGTTTCTTGCTTCCTTCGCTTGTTTACTTTCTTCCTTCCTTTCCTTGTGTTTCTTCCTTCACTTGTTTGTTTTCTTGCTTCCTTCGCTTGTTTACTTTCTTCCTTCCTTTCCTTGTGTTTCTTCCTTCACTTGTTTGTTTCCTTGCTTCCTTCACTTGTTTACTTGCTTGCTTCCTTCACTTGTTTGTTTTCTTGCTTCCTTCACTTGTTTGTTTTCTTGCTTCCTTCACTTGTTTACTTGCTTGCTTCCTTCACTTGTTTGTTTTCTTGCTTCCTTCACTTGTTTACTTTCTTCCTTCCTTTCCTTGTGTTTCTTCCTTCACTTGTTTGTTTCCTTGCTTCCTTCGCTTGTTTACTTTCTTCCTTCCTTTACTTGTGTTTCTTCCTTCACTTGTTTTCTTCCTCCTTCACTTGTTTACTTGCTTGCTTCCTTCACTTGTTTGTTTTCTTGCTTCCTTCGCTTGTTTACTTTCTTCCTTCCTTTCCTTGTGTTTCTTCCTTCACTTGTTTACTTGCTTGCTTCCTTTCCTTGTGTTTCTTCCTTCACTTGTTTGTTTCCTTGCTTCCTTCACTTGTTTACTTGCTTGCTTCCTTCACTTGTTTGTTTTCTTGCTTCCTTCGCTTGTTTACTTTCTTCCTTCCTTTCCTTGTGTTTCTTCCTTCACTTGTTTGTTTTCTTGCTTCCTTCACTTATTTGTTTCCTTGCTTCCTTCGCTTGTTTACTTTCTTCCTTCCTTTCCTTGTGTTTCTTCCTTCACTTGTTTGTTTTCTTGCTTCCTTCACTTGTTTACTTTCTTTCTTCCTTTCCTTGTGTTTCTGCCTTCACTTGTTTGTTTCCTTGCTTCCTTCGCTTGTTTACTTTCTTCCTTCCTTTCCTTGTGTTTCTTCCTTCACTTGTTTGTTTTCTTGCTTCCTTCACTTGTTTACTTGCTTGCTTCCTTTCCTTGTGTTTCTTCCTTCACTTGTTTGTTTCCTTGCTTCCTTCACTTGTTTACTTGCTTGCTTCCTTCACTTGTTTGTTTTCTTGCTTCCTTCACTTGTTTACTTTCTTCCTTCCTTTCCTTGTGTTTCTTCCTTCACTTGTTTGTTTTCTTGCTTCCTTCGCTTGTTTACTTTCTTCCTTCCTTTCCTTGTGTTTCTTCCTTCACTTGTTTGTTTTCTTGCTTCCTTCACTTGTTTGTTTTCTTGCTTCCTTCACTTGTTTACTTGCTTGCTTCCTTCACTTGTTTGTTTTCTTGCTTCCTTCACTTGTTTACTTTCTTCCTTCCTTTCCTTGTGTTTCTTCCTTCACTTGTTTGTTTTCTTGCTTCCTTTGCTTGTTTACTTTCTTCCTTCCTTTCCTTGTGTTTCTTCCTTCACTTGTTTGTTTTCTTGCTTCCTTCACTTGTTTGTTTTCTTGCTTCCTTCACTTGTTTGTTTTCTTGCTTCCTTCGCTTGTTTACTTTCTTCCTTCCTTTCCTTGTGTTTCTTCCTTCACTTGTTTGTTTTCTTGCTTCCTTCGCTTGTTTACTTGCTTGCTTCCTTGACTTGTTTGTTTTCTTCCTTCTCTTGCTTCCTTCACTTGATTTCTTTCCTTGTTTCATTCACTTCTTTGCTTCCTTGGTTTGTTTTCTTCCTTCACTTGTTGTTCTTCCTTCACTTGCTTGCTCATTTGCTTCCTTCGCTCATCTTCTTCCTTTACTTGTTTTTCCTTGTTTTTCCTCCTTCACTTGATCAGCGTCTTCGTTTCCTTGACCTGTTGGCTTCCTTCACTTGTTTGTTTCGTTGCTTCCTTCGCTCTTCTTCTTCCTTTACTTGTTTCTTCCTTCTCTTGCTTCCTCCACTTGATTTCTTTCCTTGTTTCATTCACTTCTTTGCTTCCTTTGTTTGTTTTCTTCCTTCACTTGTTTGTTTCCTTGCTTCCTTCGCTTATATACTTTCTTCCTTCCTTTACTTGTGTTTCTTCCTTCTCTTTGTCAACTTGTTCCTTGCTTCCTTCACTTGATTTCTTTCTTTGTTTCATTCACTTCTTTGCTTCCTTCGTTTGTTTCCTTGTTTTTCCTCCTTCACTTGATCAGCGTCTTCGTTTCCTTGACCTGTTGGCTTCCTTCACTTGTTTGTTTCGTTGCTTCCTTCGCTCTTCTTCTTCCTTTACTTGTTTCTTCCTTCTCTTGCTTCCTCCACTTGATTTCTTTCCTTGTTTCATTCACTTCTTTGCTTCCTTTGTTTGTTTTCTTCCTTCACTTGTTTGTTTCCTTGCTTCCTTCGCTTATATACTTTCTTCCTTCCTTTACTTGTGTTTCTTCCTTCTCTTTGTCAACTTGTTCCTTGCTTCCTTCACTTGATTTCTTTCTTTGTTTCATTCACTTCTTTGCTTCCTTCGTTTGTTTCCTTGTTTTTCCTCCTTCACTTGATCAGCGTCTTCGTTTCCTTGACCTGTTGGCTTCCTTCACTTGTTTGTTTCGTTGCTTCCTTCGCTCGTCTTCTTCCTTGACTTGTGTTTCTTCCTTCACTTGTTTGTTTTCTTGCTTCCTTTGCTTGTTTACTTGCTTGCTCCCTTTACTTGTGTTTCCTCCTTCTCTTGCTTCCTCCACTTGTTTTCTTTCCTTGTTTCATTCACTTCTTTGCTTCCTTTGTTTGTTTTCTTCCTTCACTTGTTGTTCTTCCTTCCTTCACTACTTTCTTCCTTCCTTTACTTGTGTTTCTTCCTTCACTTGTTTGTTTTCTTGCTTTCTTTACTTGTGTTTCTTCCTTCTCTTGCTTCCTTCACTTGATTTCTTTCCTTGTTTCATTCACTTCTTTGCTTCCTTCGTTTGTTTTCTTCCTTCACTTGTTGTTCTTCCTTCACTTTGTAAACGTGTCATTTGCTTCCTTCACTTGCTTGCTTATTTGCTTCCTTCGCTCGTCTTCTTCCTTTACTTGGCTTCACTCCTTCATCCTGGACTTGTTTTTCCTCCTTCACTTGATCAGCGTCTTCGTTTCCTTGACCTGTTGGCTTCCTTCACTTGTTTGTTTCCTCGCTTCCTTCGCTTGTTTACTTTCTTCCTTGCTTTATTTGTGTTTCTTCCTTCACTTGTTTGTTTTCTTGCTTCCTTCGCTTGTTTACTTTCTTCCTTCCTTTACTTGTGTTTCTTCCTTCTCTTGGTCAACTTGTTCCTTGCTTCCTTCACTTGATTTCTTTCTTTGTTTCATTCACTTCTTTGCTTCCTTTGTTTGTTTTCTTCCTTCGCTTGTTGTTCTTCCTTCACTTTTTAAACATGTCATTTGCTTCCTTCACTTGCTTGCTCATTTGCTTCCTTCGCTCGTCTTCTTCCTTTACTTGGCTTCACTCCTTCATCCTGGACTTGTTTTTCCTCCTTCACTTGATCAGCTTCTTCATTTCCTTGACCTGTTTGCTTCCTTCACTTGTTTGTTTCCTCGCTTCCTTTGCTTGTTTACTTTCTTCCTTCCTTGACTTGTGTTTCTTCCTTGTCTTGGTCAACTTGTTCCTTGCTTCCTTCACTTGATTTCTGTCTTTGTTTCATTCACTTCTTTGCTTCCTTTGTTTGTTTTCTTCCTTCACTTTGTAAACTTTGTCATTTGCTTCCTTCACTTGATCAGCTTCTTTGTTTCCTTGACCTGTTGGCTTCCTTCACTTGTTTGTTTCCTTGACCTGTTGGCTTCCTTCACTTGTTTGTTTCCTTGACCTGTTGGCTTCCTTCACTTGTTACGTAACGTAAATATTTTGTTGTTTTCCGTTCCAGTAGAGTCCAGCAGTCCCAACGTTCTGTCTCCCGACAACTGCCTGGAACGTTCCTTCTTCATCCGCATGAAGTCGACGCTCACCAAGCGAGGCGTGCACATCAAGTCGTCGGGATACAAGGTGACGCGTGTCTTTCCCTCGACTGGTTTTTCCTTCAGACCCGCCTTCGGTGGTACGCTTCCCAGCGCTTCCATCCGCGCCTGCTGAGGACTTTGTTTGGTCTGCAGGTGATCCACGTGACGGGGCGTCTGCGGATCCGAATGGCGTTGACGCACAGCCGGGCGGTGCCCAATCAGATCATGGGCATGGTGGTGGTGGCTCACGCCCTGCCCCCGCCCACCCTCAACGAGGTTCGCATCGACTGTCACATGTTCGTCACCCGCGTCAACATGGACCTCAAGATCGTCTACTGCGAGAACAGGTGAGTACAGGTAGTTATTGCTGTTTCTTTGCCGTTAGCATGCTAACGCTACGATCCATGCGGTTAAGCTAACGTTAGCGCTCCAAACGGATGTTTGAGGGAAACGACGGCGAAGATTCCACCGTAGCGTTAGCATTCAGAGCGCGCCGCAGTCGTCTTGCATGTCACACATTTTTATTCATGAGCCGATGCCGTGGCGTAAGCCGGCCGCGAGTCTCTGATGGATCTATCTCCTCGCCGCCGTCCAGATAAAACAGATAGGCATCTCACTCAGGAGTTAAGCGGCTGACCGCGGAGATTCCTATCAGGCTCGCAGAGAGCACAAAGAAATAAAAAGCGTGATGTTTTCTGATCAAATGTATGGACGCCAGCAGCCCGTGACGAGCGCCGCCTCCATCACAGCCAGGAAACGTGTTGTCGGGGGCAACGCGCCGTGCTCTTATCTTCCTGCCAGACGTTGGACCACGCCGCCTGGCCTTCGTTACAAATTCGACTTTTTTTTTTTTACTTTTCTACAACTTTGCTTTGAGGCCTTCGCTCAAGGCCGACTGATGCGCCAACCGTGACCAACACTTGTGGCGTACTACTACTACTACTAGTACTACAACTAGTAGTAGTACGACATAGGAGTTGTTGTGTTTAATGTACTATACTGTAATGCATTAGTAGTGTGTAACATAGTAGTAGCGGCGTGTAATGTTGCAGTAGTAGCATTTAATCTCGTAGTAGTAGTGTGTAAAGTAGTATTAGTAACGTAGTTGTAGCAGTATGTTATAGTAGTTTATAATGTACTAGTAGTATTATCAGTGTGTAATGTAGTATTAGTTGTGTGTATCATAGTAGTAGCATTGTATTATGTTACAATAGTAGTGTATAATGTACTAATAGTATGTTAAGTAGTATTATCAGTGTGTAATGTAATTAGTAATTATGAGTGATAATGTAATTAGTATTGTGTATGGTAGTTGTAGCAGTGTATTATGTTGTAATAGTAGTGTATAATGTATGAGTACTATGTAAAGTAGTATTTTTAGTGTGTAGTGTAGTATTAGTAGTGTGTACCATAGTTGTATCAGCGTATTATGCTGTAATAGTAGTGTATAATGTATGAGTATTATGTAAAATTTTATTTTCTGTGTGTAATGTAGTATTAATAGTGTGTACCATAGTTGTAATACTAGTGTATAATGTATGAGTACTATGTAAAATAGTATTTTTAGTGTGTAATGTAGTATTAATAGCGTGTACCATAGTTTAATCAGTGTATTATATTGTAATAGGAGTGTATAATGTATGAGTACTATGTAAAGTAGTATTTTTAGTGTGTAATGTAGTATTAGTAGTGTGTACCATAGTTGTATCACTGTATTATGTTGTAATAGTAGTGTATAATTTATGAGTACTATGTAAAATGGTATTTTTAGTGTGTAATGTAGTATTAATAGTGTGTACCATAGTGTTGTATCAGCGTATTATGTTGTAGTAGTAGTGTATAATATATGAGTACTATGTAAAATAGTATTTTTAGTGTGTAATGTAGTATTAATAGTGTGTACTATAGTTTTATCAGCATATTATGTTGTAATAGTAGTGTATAATGTATGACTACTATGTAAAGTAGTATTTTTAGTGTGTAATGTAGTATTAGTAGTGTGTACCATAGTTGTAGCAGCATGTTATGCTGTAGTAGTAGTGTATAATGTATGAGTACTATGTAAAGTAGTATTATTAGTGTGTAATGTAGTATTAGTAGTGTGTACCATAGCTGTATCAGTGTTTTATGTAGTAGTAGTAGTGTATAATGTATGAGTACTATGTAAAATAGTATTTTTAGTGTGTAATGTAGTATTAATAGTGTGTACCATTGTTGTAGCAGTGTGTTATGCTGTAGTAGTAGTTTATAATGTACGTATGACTACTATGTAAAGTAGTATTATTAGTGTGTAATGTAGTATTAGTAGTAGCAGCATGTTATGCTGTAGTAGTAGTGTATAACATAGTCGTACCACAGCAGTAGCCGCGTGTAAAGTAGTACTATTATTGTGTAACACAGCGGTAGTACTACGATAGTGTTGCATGTAGTATTGCTGTGTAATGTAGTATTGCTGACGTTGCAGGATCAGCGATTACATGGACTTGACGCCGGTGGACATCGTAGGGAAACGCTGCTACCATTTCATCCATGCGGAGGACGTGGAGGGAATCAGACAATGTCACGTGGACTGTAAGTACTTTGCTACCGTCTGATTGGACGGTCAACATGACACGCCTCTAAATGACTTTACTAATGTTTTAAAAACATACACACAACAATGAGCATCAGGCTTTTAGCTAGCATTTGTCAAAAAGAAGGAGAAGAACGTTGGAGCAGCAAAGAGGACATTTGGACAAAAGACACCAAAGACAAACATGTTGGTAGAGGATGGGCGAGCGAGAGGGAGAGAGAGAGAGCGAGCGAGAAGCCTGGAGGCGTTTTAGCTGAGCTCGTCTCCCTGGACCCGCACCGCCTCTAATCAACACACACACCGGCCTGTCATGTACGTGCACGCACCTGTGCAACGTGCACACAGGTGAAACATGTCCGTGTTGCAAAGTCACTTCAATGTCACACATAAAAGTTGGAGAAGTCCACTTCCTGGTGTTGCCGCGCCTGCGTCACACACAGCGAGCGACCTGACCGTAGCGTCCCCGATGAGCGCCAGATGACCACGCAGGTCAAAGGTGACGGAGGTGCAGACCGGGCGTCTTGGAGGCGGGACAGGAAGTGGTCAGCAGGAGAAAGCTAGCATGGCGCCTGAAAGGGAATAGCGAGTCTTTGATGTGCTGGTGCCTCGGGCTAGCTCGCAGCGCCTCTTCTTCTCTCTCGACGGCCTTCATTAGCCGCCATCACGCCGCCAGCCTGCTAATGGACGACACACACACACACACACACACACACACAGGAAACGCCGCCACGTAAACAAACCCTCTATAGTGAAGTTGTCACTATGCTAGCTTCAACACGTGTGTGTTGCATTCAGCGGCATAGAAACAAAACAAGGTCACTGTCAAGGTGACATGATGTCATCGAAGTTAATTTCCTGCCCGCTCTCTCTCTCTCTCTCGCTCTCGCTCTCTACTGAGCGTGTGCAAGCCACGCCGCCACAGTGCAGTCAATTCCGGCGGCCTTAAACAATGCTATTACTTTCTAATAGCTTTTAATTAGCCGCCTTCGTTTTCTATAAATCAGCCCACTTTGTGTCTTTGCGGCCGCCGTGCCAGGAAGCGCCATTAAGCGGCGGTGGCGGCGGCGAGGGACGTTTGAGTTTGGCGGCGCTCGCTTCTCGGCGGCGACTCTCTGATTAATGCCGGTACATATTGCCCCGGATAACCATTTAGCGCTTCATTTGGCTGCCTTTATTGCTAGCACGCCGTCAGGGGGCGGAGCTGCCGCATGGGGGGGTGGGGAGGAGGGGTTTGGGGGATGCTAGGGTTTGGTGGGGTTGAGCAGAAGAGTCAGAGCGCCATCTTGTGGTGGGAAGACATTCATTGCAGCCCTCCCAAGATGACGTGTCACATGATGTTTTAAGACCCTTCAACCAGGAAGTGATGACAACGTTACAATTCAGTGTGTGTTTGTGTTTGTGTGTGTTTGTGTGTGTGTGTTTATGTGCGTTAGTGATGAACAAGGGTCAGTGCGTGACCAAGTACTACCGCTGGATCCAGAGGAACGCCGGCTACATCTGGATCCAGTCCAGCGCCACCATCGCCGTCAACGCCAAAAACGCCAGCGAGAAGAATGTGGTCTGGGTCAACTACGTGCTCAGGTCACATGACAAAAGATTACGTCGATACTTGTCACAAATTTATTACAACTCAAAGAGTAAAACGTAATGTTTTTGCGTCTTTGCAGTAATCCAGAGTACAAGGACACGCCCATCGATATCGGTCAGCTGCCAAACCTTCCCGAGAAGGCCTCGGAGTCCTCGGAATCTTCGGACTCTGACTGCGAGTCCAAAGAAAACTCGGGTAAGTCCGAGGCAACGACGCCAAGGTGACTTCCTGTCTGCGTGAAGAACATGACACGGCCCAGCAGGTTGCCATGACAACTTGAACAAGGCTACAGTTAGAATGAGGCGAGGAGGCGGGGCTTTGCCATATGGACCGCTGTGTGTGTGTGTGTGTGTGTGTGTGTGTGTGTGTGTGTGTGTAAGCGGTGTTCAAGTCCACCATATGGAAACGTTGGAACACTCGTGTCAGCACACTTCACTAAGTACACTGTGTCCACTGTGCACTTAGTTCCTGAGTGTGTGACTTTTGACAGTATCCCAAAATCCATGACTGTCATTCCACGCTTAGAGGAAATGTCTATGTTCTTCCTTCTCCCTTTCTTCTTCTTCTTCTGGCTCTCAAGCGGGCGTCCTCATCTTTCCCGTCTCCGTTCCCTTATCTTCCCTGCTTTGCTTCTCATGGTTCATTTTGTCCTGTCAAAGCCTCCATTGGTCTTCAAAGCTAAATGAGTGGAGGGTCATGTGGCTGGACGTTCCTCTTCCCGTTGAGGACATTGGAATCATCTGCCTCTTCATGAGCAGGACAGGAGGACAGAAGCTTCTTATTCTTTCCTTCTTTTTCCTGCCTTCATCTTTGTTTTCCTTCTGAAGTACCGAATTTTGTTGCACTTCTCAGTAGCCCACATTTACGTGAGGAGTTTTTCCTCTTTCCGAATGGAATCTTTCCCAATGACCTTTCCGAAAACAATGGTATCCATGGAAAGGAATATTCCAATCTCTTGTCTACATGCGCCGCTATAATCAACCAGAATAGTCAATGAGGCATGCCCAGTAAAACGTAAACATCAACATCACATGATACCGACTTCCTCCAGTTTTTCTTTCACTTGTCGGAATAACTCCGTTTGGAATATTTGGGTCCATGTATACGTGGCTATTGGAATATTTGGGTCCATGTATACGTGGCTATTGGAATATTTGGGTCCATGTATACGTGGATATTGGAATATTTGGAATATTTGGGTCCATGTATACGTGGCTATTGGAATATTTGGAATATTTGGGTCCATGTATACGTGGCTATTGGAATATTTGGAATATTTGGGTCCATGTAAACGTGGCTATTGGAATATTTGGGTCCATGTATACGTGGCTATTGGAATATTTGGGTCCATGTATACGTGGCTATTGGAATATTTGGAATATTTGGGTCCATGTATACGTGGCTATTGGAATATTTGGAATATTTGGGTCCATGTATACGTGGCTATTGGAATATTTGGAATATTTGGGTCCATGTAAACGTGGCTATTGGAATATTTGGGTCCATGTATACGTGGCTATTGGAATATTTGGAATATTTGGGTCCATGTATACGTGGCTATTGGAATATTTGGGTCCATGTATACGTGGCTATTGGAATATTTGGGTCCATGTATACGTGGCTATTGGAATATTTGGGTCCATGTATACGTGGCTATTGGAATATTTGGGTCCATGTATACGTGGCTATTGGAATATTTGGGTCCATGTATACGTGGCTATTGGAATATTTGGGTCCATGTATACGTGGCTATTGGAATATTTGGGTCCATGTATACGTGGCTATTGGAATATTTGGGTCCATGTATACGTGGCTATTGGAATATTTGGGTCCATGTATACGTGGCTATTGGAATATTTGGGTCCATGTATACGTGGCTATTGGAATATTTGGGTCCATGTATACGTGGCTATTGGAATATTTGGGTCCATGTATACGTGGCTATTGGAATATTTGGGTCCATGTATACGTGGCTATTGGAATATTTGGGTCCATGTATACGTGGCTATTGGAATATTTGGGTCCATGTATACGTGGCTATTGGAATATTTGGGTCCATGTATACGTGGCTATTGGAATATTTGGAATATTTGGGTCCATGTATACGTGGCTAGTGTGAATGCACTCAAAAGACTTAAGTGCAAGTACGCTAAGTATGCAAAGTATGCAAGTGCACCAACTGAGTGTTTGTTGAACAACATGGCGGCCGGGTGTTCCGTGTGTCAATCACGTCATCATGAATGATGGCCTGATCGTGGTCACCATGGTGACATCCGTTATGTGTTTTTGTCTCCGCAGACACGGAGAAGTTGGAGGGGAAGCCCAGCCAATCAGAACGCAGCGAGGACCCGGAGGCGGAGAGAAGGTGCCAGCAGCACTCCGGCCAATCCCAGTGCTCATCTGAGCAGGAAGTGAAGCGCCAGGAGGAGAGGGACACTTCCAGCAACCCCGGGAGCCCCGACAGCGACGACAGTCCGGAGCCTTCCGACATGGAGGGGGAGGAGCACGAGGAGGACGAGGGGGGGGGAGCCAAACTGGGTAAGCTAGCGAGTTTGAGCGCCTTGGCGGGGCTGGCGAATGTGGGCGGGCTTCAAATCAAAGTGGAACATTACGGCGAAGCGGAGGACATGAATCTTCATCACTCCCAGTCATCGTCCTCAGAGGAGGAAGACGATGATGACGAGGAGGACGAGGAGGAGGATGAAGACGGCGCCACGAACAAAGTCCACAAGCGGAGGAAGAGGCGGAAAGTTCAGAAGTGGGACCGAACACGCAGCAGGAAGTTGCGTCTGTCCTCGGCCTCACCCAGCCCCGTCGCCATGGGAGACGGCGCGCCATTGGCGGACCCCTCCCAGGACCCCTCCCACCTGCTCTCTCCCGCCGCCGACTCCCCCGGCAGCGCCGTGTCTTCGGTGCTGAAGATTAAGACGGAAATGTCCGAGCCCATCAACTTCGACAACGACAGCAGCATCTGGAACTTCCCGCCCAACCGGGAGATCTCCCGGAACGAATCCCCGTACAGCATGACCGCCAAGCCCGCCCCGCCGGGACCACACAAGACCTTCCCCTCGCCGCCGGGGGGCTCCCTCGCCGTGGCCATCCCCGACGCCGTCCTCACCCCTCCTGGCACTGAGGGCGGCGCGGGAGGAGGCGCGAGGAAGCCTTCTTTCAATGGAAGCTCCGCCCCTTCTTCCGCGTCCAGTCTAGCGCCGCCCTCCAGCGCGTCCTCCGCCGACCCCCTGTCGCCCCCTCTGTCGGCGTCTCCTCGGGACAAGCAGCAAGCGACGCCCACCTCCTCCTCCTCGTCCTCGTCCTCGCTGCTTTACTCGGGCGACGTGGAGGCGCTGCAGCGTTTGCAGGCCGGGAACGTCGTGCTCCCGCTTGTCCACCGCGTCACCGCCTCGCTGGCGTCCACCAGCGGCACGTCGTCGCGCGTCTACACCGCCGGGACCATCCGCTACGCGCCGGCCGACGTCACACTGGCCATGGCGCCGGGAAATCTCCTTCCCAACACGTCCGTCAACTTTGTGGACAGTCCCAGCTTCGGCCTGGACCCCAAGACCCCCATGGAGATGCTCTACCACCACGTCCACCGGCTGAACATGTCCGCCGCCGCCGCAGCCGCCACCGGGCCCTTCGCCGGCTCCCCGGGCGCCGCCGGCGGCACCGGCGCCCTGTCAGCTCAGATGCCCGCCGCCGCTAACGTCTTCACCACGGCCGAAGGACTTTTCTCCACGCTGCCGTTTCCTGTCTACAGCAACGGCATCCACGCCGCGCAGGGCGGCGCCGAGCGGAAGGAGGACTAACGCAAGCGCTGGGAGACCGCCTTACTGTGTTTTCGGACTCCACTGTGAGGGTCGGCGAAATGTTCTGTAGCACTTTGAACTTTTTCTAACCTCGCTTCTTTTTCCCGCCGTCGGTTTACGTGAAGACTTCCTGCGGCCGCAGAGACGTCGCCGCCAGACGCCGGCCAGGAGAATCTTTCAAAAAAAAAGTTTATGAAGAAACTTTAAAAAAAAAAAAAAAAAGCTACTAGCGAATGTCGAACTCCTTCATGCCTCATCGTCCCGCCGTCCGTCTCGGAGTTTACATGACGACACACTCGTGGTGCTAGCGACTGTGAGGGGGCGCGTCCACGACAAGATGGCGTCCGTGGGAGGCTAATGAGCTAGCGCGGCTACGTTGACAAATGAATGTCAAAGACTCGGACTGTCTTCTTCCCGCTTCCCGAGTTCCCGACTCCTCGTCGCCATCCCGGAGGAAGTCAGTCCGCCCTCTTCACGCTTCCATCCCATTGGCGGACTCCAGTCCCGAACCAGGACGAGCGCTCAAAGGCGGCTGTCCTTCTTGCCAAAAAAAAAAAAAAAAAAAAAAGAAAACACAAAAATGTGCACTGTGAATCTGCGTCATTTGTATTTTTTGACAAAACAATAATTTTGCAGATGGTAAAAGTCGTGTTTGGTGTCGCCACTTCCTGTGTGTGTTGACTATATGCAGTCGTTACCGTCGCTACGTGTCCCGTGTCTTCTCTGTGCTCTGTGTGGGGGGAGGCCGGAGGCGGGGCTTCCGGACTGGGGGCGGGACCTGTGCGAGCGAACCCCCTCCTGCTGTGCCGCTGGCCCTGCGTCCGCCATCGCTCTCTGCCGTCGTCGTGAATCAGTGGAGGTTTGTCGTGCAGGAAGTTACAAAAAAAAAAAAAGAAAACATTTGTAGAGTTCTTCTTCTTTGGTTTTACTTCTACTCCGCTTTGCTTTGTCGTGTTGCTAACAGCTGCCTTCCGCTAACCAGCTCAAAGCTCAGCGCCGCTAAGCATGCTGGGGAGTGCTTTTCCAGCATGCTTTGCAGGTCCCCGTGTGTGCATTGGGTGTATTTCAGTGGTTCCCGCCAAAATAAAGCAAGTTGAAGCAGGAATTTTGAAGCTTTCTAAAGAAATGAAAAGAACAAAAAAACATTTCGCAATATAAATCTATTTTTGTAGCTGTTTTGGAAAAGTAACGTTTCACGTGCCCGCGTCTTTTGTTTGAAACTAGTCTGTCTTTTCAAAATAAAAGTCCGAATCTAATTAATTCTTGGTTGAATATGATAAACACAAAAAGTCACATGATGATAGCTAGCTAGCTCGCTAGCGTAACGATTGGCGCCTGGTTTTGTCCATTAGCCTTTTCTAGCGTTAGCATTAGCAACCAGGAAATACACCCACATGTAGCGAGAAGCTTTGTGTGTTTTTTTTCCGTGTAAAAAGTCAACTTTGAAGGACTCGAATCACAGCTGCCGTCCGTCGTGTTCATTGATGATGATCATTTAACTGTGAACAAACTGTGTCTGTGTTCTTTCTTGTACAATTATTACAGGTTCTTTTATGAGAATCAATGTTAACAGTGTTATTAAAGTCTAAATACAGCAAATGAAAAGAGTCAAAAAGAGAAAAACTATGGTACATTTCTATTTTTTTCCTCCTAGAAGAGGAGAAACACACGACGCTAACTGATGCTAACTTTGAGTGCCTGCCTTCTGTTTGGTTATTTTGACTTTTTTTTGGTTGTTGTTTTTTTTTTTCCAGAAGACATTCTTGAGTTGTTTTATCATAAAAATGCTGCAATCCTGAACGTGTACAAAGGTCATTTTTATAACGGTTGTTCTTTTCTACGTTGACTAAGTTGTCATCCCGTCACAAGAAGACGCAAGCTGTCTTTCTGTAACATCTTACAGCTGCCATGTTCATAATAAAACTATTCTCTTCACATTCTTAACCGCCTCTTTGTCCTTTTCGTTACTCGGCGACACTTTTTTTTTTTATACACAGGCGGAGTATAATTGGGGCTGGCGATGATGTCATCATGGCCGCCAGCCGCTGATTGGCGGTGACGGACTAAAAAAACGAACGATATGGAGAGTGTTTAATATCTATCTCCACTTTGGCCTCCAGTCACTCTTTTCTTTTATTATCTTCCTCGTCTTCTTCCCTTGTCCTCCTCCTCGCCCGGTGCGGTAATAAGACGGTAGAGGTCAGCAAGCAGACCACTTTAAATATTTCACTCCATTTTAAATGAGATCACATGAATGATAGATCACACGCAACCAACCTGAACCTCCAGCTCACCTCCTCCTCCGGGCTCCACCTTCACGCTCGTCCGTCAAATGCTCGCTTTGTGTACTTGCGTCAGTGCGCTTCAATAAGTATACTGGATCCGATGCGTACTTAGTTCCTGGCTGTGTGAATTTGGACGAATCCGTCACGGTCCCTTTTGAGTGGTAGTACTCACCATTTTGAATTCAGTACCCAGGTAGGGACTGTGTACAGTCTTTTCCCGATCGCAGCTAATTCCAGTGAATTTCCGTAACGTAGGATTCCGTACTTAGAATTTGGACAAATCCATCACGGTCCCTTTCCGCTACGTAGCCAAGATGGCGACTGTTGAGTGGTAATACTCATTTTTTTAATTCAGTACCCAGGTAGGGACTGTGTACAGTCTTTTCCCGATCGCAGCTAATTCCAGTGAATTTCCGTAACATAGGATTCCGTACTTAGAATTTCGACAAATCCATCATGGTTCCTTTCCACTACGTAGCCAAGATGGCGACTATTGAGTGGTAGTACTCACCATTGTGAATTCAGTACCCATGTAGGGACTGTGTACAGTCTTTCCCCGATCGCAGCTAATTCCAGTGAATTTCCGTAACATAGGATTCCGTACTTAGAATTTGGACAAATCCATCATGGTCCCTTTCGGCTACGTAGCCAAGATGGCGACTATTTAGTGGTAGTACTCACCGCTTTGAATTCAGTACCCAGGTAGGGACTGTGTACAGTCTTTTCCCGATCGCAGCTAATTCCAGTGAATTTCCGTAACGTAGGATTCCATACTTAGTTCCTGGCTATGTGAATTTGGACAAATCGGTCACGGTCCCTTTCCGCTACGTAGCCAAGATAGCGACTGTTGAGTGGTAATACTCATTTTTTTTATTCAGTACCCAGGTACGGACTGTGTACAGTCTTTCCCCGATCGCAGCTAATTCCAGTGAATTTCCATAACATGGGATTCCGTACTTAGAATTTGGACAAATCCATCATGGTCCCTTTCCGCTACGTAGCCAAGATGGCGACTTTTGAGTGGTAGTACTCACCATTTTCAATTCAGTACCCAGGTAGGGACTGTGTACAGTCTTTCCCCGATCACAGTTAATTGGTTCCAGTGAATTTCCGTAACGTAGGATTCCGTACTTAGAATTTGGACAAATCCATCACGGTCCCTTTGCGCTACATAGCCAAGATGGCGACTATTGAGTGGTAGTACTCACCATTTTGAATTCAGTACCCAGGTAGGGACTGTGTACAGTCTTTTCCCGATCACAGCTAATTCCAGTGAATTTCCGTAACGTAGGATTCTGTACTTAGAATTTGGACAAATCCGTCACGGTCCCTTTCCGCTACGTAGCCAAGATGGCGACTGCTGAGTTGTAGTACTCACCATTTTGAATTCAGTACCGAGGTAGGGATTGTGTACAGTCTTTCCCCGATCACAGTTAATTGGTTCCAGTGAATTTCCGTAACGTAGGATTCCGTACTTAGAATTTGGACAAATCCATCACGGTCCTTTTCCGCTACGTAGCCAAGATGGCGACTATTGAGTGGTAGTACTCACCATTTTCAATTCAGTACCCAGGTAGGGACTGTGTACAGTCTTTTCCCGATTGCAGCTAATTCCAGTGAATTTCCGTAACATAGGATTCCGTACTTAGAATTTGGACAAATCGGTCACGGTCCCTTTCCGCTACGTAGCCAAGATGGCGACTGTTGAGTGGTAGTACTCACCATTGTGAATTCAGTACCCAGGTAGGGACTGTGTACAGTCTTTTCCCGATCGCAGCTAATTCCAGTGAATTTCCGTAACATAGGATTCCGTACTTAGAATTTGGACAAATCCATCACGGTCCCTTTCCGCTACGTAGCCAAGATGGCAACTGTTGAGTGGTAGTACTCACCATTGTGAATTCAGTACCCGGGTAGGGACTGTGTACAGTCTTTTCCCAATCACAGCTAATTCCAGTGAATTTCCGTAACGTAGGATTCCATACTTAGTTCCTGGCTATGTGAATTTGGACAAATCCGTCACGGTTCCTTTCCGCTACGTAGCCAAGATGGCGACTGTTGAGTGGTAGTACTCACCATTTTGAATTCAGTACCCAGGTAGGAACAGCGTACAGTCTTTTCCCGATCACAGTTAATTGGTTCCAGTGAATTTCCGTAACGTAGGATTCCATACTTAGAATTTCGACAAATCCATCATGGTTCCTTTCCACTACGTAGCCAAGATGGCGACTATTTAGTGGTAGTACTAACCGCTTTGAATTCAGTACCCATGTAGGGACTGTGTACAGTCTTTCCCCGATCGCAGCTAATTCCAGTGAATTTCCGTAACATAGGATTCCGTACTTAGAATTTTGACAAATCCATCACGGTCCCTTTGCGCTACGTAGCCAAGATGGCGACTGTTGAGTGGTAGTACTCACCATTTTGAATTCAGTACCCAGGTAGGGATTGTGTACAGTCTTTTCCCGATCGCAGCTAATTCCAGTGAATTTCCGTAACGTAGGATTCCGTACTTAGTTCCTGGCTGTGTGAATTTGGACAAATCCGTCACGGTCCCTTTCCGCTACGTAGCCAAGATGGCGACTGTTGAGTGGTAGTACTCATTTTTTTTATTCAGTACCCAGGTAGGGACTGTGTACAGTCTTTCCCCGATCACAGTTAATTGGTTCCAGTGAATTTCCGTAACGTAGGATTCCGTACTTAGAATTTGGACAAATCCGTCACGGTCCCTTTCCGCTACGTAGCCAAGATGGCGACTATTGAGTGGTAGTACTCACCATTTTCAATTCAGTACCCAGGTAGGGACTGTGTACAGTCTTTTCCCGATCACAGCTAATTCCAGTGAATATCCGTAACTAGGATTCTTTATCTATAAATGAAATATTTGTGTGTGTCACGTGCTGTAGTACGATTCCCCCAGGATGCAGGGATGGGAACCCAAGTAAGTAAAAGTTTTAATTAGAAAGTTTGTAGAGCAGAACAAGGAAACTAGCAGAGTCACGTAGCCAAAACACGGACAGATGAAAGATGGGAAACACGCCAACGGCTGAACGAAATAAAGGAAACTTTAGGAACGGAAAAGCAGAAAACGACCGGAAGTACAACAAAATAGCATTTTAGGATGTGGAATCAAACTATGGAATGGATTGGGTAAGGAACTCAAACGATGCATAGATGGATGGATGGATGGATGGATAGATCCATAGATGGATGGATGGATGGATGGATAGATCCATAGATGGATGGATTGATGGATGACGGATGGATGGATGGATGGATAGATCCATAGATGGATGGATGGATGGATGGATAGATACATAGATGGATGGATGATGAATGGATGGATGGATGGATGGATGGATACATAGATAGATGGATGGATGGATGGATGGATACATAGATAGATGGATGGATGGATGGATAGATCCATAGATGGATGGATGGATGGATGGATGGATGGATAGATACATAGATGGATGGATGATGGATGGATGGATGGATGGATAGATGGATGGATAGATGTGTGAAAATGTATTTATCCTTTTTAGTGAAGTTTAAGTTAACTGTGCTATGCATGTCATTATAGTGTGAAAGGTTGACTTGAAGTAAACAGACATGCATTAGTGGAGCAGCAGAGACCCCTGGTGGACAATGACTATAACTGCACAGAACCTAGACTTGTACTGTATAGTGGTGATTCCCAAATGTGGCCCTAATAGGCCTAAGTAATAACCTATTGAATGTTATTGACCTGTCACAATATTTTAGGAACCTTATACAGTTTATGATTGATATGAACGTAGCTTTCTGGTCATTTATGCCAGTCTTGAATGCAGTTATGAAAAGTATGAGAATTAATTCTGTCTTGTGTGTACATAACATATTAAAAGTTTGGGCTTCCTTTATCCCCCTGCTTTCGTTTCAATCCTGAATCTTAATAATAATAATAATAATAATAATAATAATTATTATTATTATTATTATTATTATTATTATTATTATTATTATTATTATTATTATTATTTATGAATATTATAATTAATAATAGTTTATTATTATTGATTATAATTATAATTAATAACTTTATTGTGAATATTATAATTAAAATATTTTTTTATTTTTTTGAATTATTATTAACTCTATTATACATATTATATATAATATATATATTATATATATTATACTATATTATAATAAATAATTATTTATTATTATTATTATTGACTTTAGTATGAATATTATAATTAATACTAGTTACTATGATTAACTTAATAATCATTATTTTCTTTATTATTATGAAGTGCTCTGAGAAGGCAGCATTTGGTCCATGTACTGTACTGTACTGTACTGTACTGTACTAAGTACATAACATAGCAAGCTAAGCATGGTGCTTTTAACTGTTGGACTTTTTTCCCACAAATTGACACAAAAGCTAAAATGATGCCATAATTTGTAGCTTCTCTTGCTAATCATTTATGTTGATGTGTTATCTGTGGCGTGCGCTGCCTTTGGTACCTGGACCTTCACTGGACGTAAACAGCTGAGTATCAGTCGATGAAAACAACTGAACACACGATGCAGGTTTTAAATGAAACTTTTTATTATGAAGGGAGAACTTTGAGACTCCACAGTGAGAGCCGTCATCCTCAAATGGCCAAAACATGGAAAAGTGGTAAACCTTCCCAGGAGTGGCTGGCCAACCGAGCAGCTATGTATTTTGATACGTGGAATCTTAAGTAACTTAGTTGAAATGTAGAAGTACTACAGCTTCTGCTTGGACATCAACACTAAAGCAGCTGCCCCGAGCGCACGAGTCCTGCTGGGCACACCGAGGTAGGTTGGATTGCAAGGTTAACAGTGCAAAAAACACTTTATGCGCTAAATATCCTGTTTTAATGTTGTGTCAGGAACACTTGGAAAACACTCACATGACAACAATGACGTTTAGGTCACATATGCTGGAAAAAAATAGGAATCTGGGCAGTGTGAACATAGCCATAGATCGCTTTTTTTTTTTTTAGTCCTGCTGCAGTTCAGAGTCGCCCACCGGGTGGAGGTGTTTCCTCCAATCAGCTGCTTCCATCAGAGCCTGCAACACAAACAATGAACGCTAAATCAGAGCGAGGAAGGCTAACGTTGACTCTGATTATTAATAGTAACTACTAAAAAAAAAAAAAAATTAATAGTGACTATATCCTAGTACTCTACTACTCTGGACATTCACATATGAACCGTTATCTATTTAATAAACCGAATATAAAATAACATTTAGCATAAAAATTTTAAAATAAAATATAAAAAATATTTGTTTTATTATTTGTTATTTTTTTTTATTTATTTATTTATTTATTTATTTATTACCCCAAATAAATCTGACAAATTTTATATAATAGGGCAAAAGCAGGCTAATAAGCAAGCCAATAAGCAGGCTAATACTAGCCTTTCAGCTGTAAAATGCTGTAGTGACCACTAGGAGGCGGTGTTGCAATGCTCTGGAGGGCACTGTATTGTGTATTGTGTATTGTGTGTGTGTGTGTGTGTGTGTGTGTGTGTGTGTGTGCGTACCACTCATCTTTGTGAAGCGTCTCCTGGCCTCGGCTCGCTCGTCAGAGTCAAAGTACCAAACGGTGACGGCGTACCTTTAAACACAAACATGAAGCGTAAACAACACATGACCATGACAACGTAAACAACTTAGCATCACAGCTAACTGTAGCACCTTCATGTACTGCGTGTTTGCTAACTGCTTTATTTATAAAGCCCTTATAAAGATAAATAAACATTCAAATATAGTTAGGAAAAATAGGTCCAAACACATTGTAACGTGTAAAAAGCTTATATTAAATATAATAAAGCACGGAGTCTTTGGGTGGATGGATGGATGGATGGATGGATGGATGGATGGATGGATGGATGGATGGATGGATGGATGGATGGGTGGATGAGAAAGTTTCTGTTCAAAAACGTCCGCAATTTGGGTACAGGAAGTCCGCCTCATCATCCATCTTTTGGTCATTCATAATTATTTTTAGACTGTTTTCTACATGTAAAAGTAGAATTATTATGTAACATTTTTTACAGTGTATGGAAGTGTCATTTCTTGACATGAAAACTAGTACAATATGTATGTGTGTACTATATGTACCTGGTGGCGTAGGAGGTACAGTATGTATGTATGTGTGTACTATATGTACCTGGTGGCGTAGGAGGTACAGTATGTATGTATGTACTATATGTACCTGGTGGCATAGGAGGTACAGTATGTATGTGTGTACTATATGTACCTGGTGGCGTAGGAGGTACAGTATGTATGTGTGTACTATATGTACCTGGTGGCATAGGAGGTACAGTATGTATGTATGTGTGTACTATATGTACCTGGTGGCGTAGGAGGTACAGTATGTATGTGTGTGTGTACTATATGTACCTGGTGGCATAGGAGGTACAGTATGTATGTGTGTGTGTACTATATGTACCTGGTGGCATAGGAGGTACAGTATGTATGTGTGTACTATATGTACCTGGTGGCATAGGAGGTACAGTATGTATGTATGTGTGTACTATATGTACCTGGTGGCGTAGGAGGTACAGTATGTATGTGTGTACTATATGTACCCGGCGGCGTAGGAGGTACAGTATGTATGTGTGTACTATATGTACCTGGTGGCGTAGGAGGTACAGTATGTATGTATGTGTGTACTATATGTACCTGGTGGCGTAGGAGGTACAGTATGTATGTGTGTACTATATGTACCTGGTGGCATAGGAGGTACAGTATGTATGTATGTGTGTACTATATGTACGTGTACTATACGTACCTGGCGGCGTAGGAGGGCTGCACCTCGTGAGGGTTCCTTCTGTCGGACCAGAACAGGAGCAGACGGTCAAACTGGGGCTCGATGTCCACCGTGCACGACTTCCCTTCCGGAAAGATGCGAAGAATTCCACCGTGTTCCTGATGACGAGGACAACGACGTCATGGAAAACGTTTGGGAATCAACCAAGACAGGCTTTGTGCTCAAATTTTGGTTGTCATGTCCAGTTTTAATATTTCATATTGCATTTTTTTTATTCCCTCAGCTGAAAATCGTTATGGATAATATAATCAGGGAATGCTCTTTTTTCCCATTTTTTCCCATTTGTCCCCTCGGGGGCTACGTAGGTGGTAAATAAATAGTGACAGCATCTCCGAATGAGCCCACAGTAAAATAGTGACTTTATGGGTTTAGCCTCGGTTACCATGGCGATTCAGCTGCTTTAAAAAAAAAAACGAGCGGAATTGAACAGACAAGTCCTGCTTTCCACTCAACACAGCTCGCTAACCCACTAACCCCGGCTTCGCAGAACACCCCCGTAATGTGAGAGATCAGAGGACGGCGGTGTTGTGTTCAAGGACCTTTGTGTTCCAGTTCTTGTTAAGGTAATAAATGCAGGTGATGCAACGTCCATCGCTGTTTGGGTTGTCCACGTGTTTGACGTAGCCGGCACCGTTTCCGGGGTAACACGCCACCATGGCCTGTGCACACACACACACACACACACACACACACACACATATGTGATAACAAGATGAGCAGCAATGCATTATGGGTACTATGTTGTGTAAACATGATGATCTTAACATGTTCGTCTTGTCCAATCATCACTTGGTGTTGCATGAGGTCACGCAGGGGTTATTGTGTTCTTTCCTGGGGTGGGGGTCGGGTGGGGGGTGGGGGGGGGGGGTATCTTTTTAGTTCACTTGTCAGCCGCTTCCTGCTCGGGTCTAAAGGTGATCCCACCACCCGGTTTGTAAATTCTTATTCGGAAGCATGAGTCAGCATTTTAAATGCACTTCACTCATGAAAATCTGCTTAGTCAGCTTAGTAATTTAAAAAACTCGCTGATGTTTTGTTCCTGACAAAACGTACATGCGTGTGTATGTGTGTGTACGTGTGTGTACGTGTGTGTACGTGCGATGGTGTGTGCACTCAAGGGTGAACCATTGAACAAGTGTGCTTATGAGTGAGCGAGCGTACGTGAGAAACTCCACTTGCACATCTGCATGCCTTCACACACACACACACACACACACACAGACACACACAGACACACACACACACACACAAAGAGAAGTGTGTGTAATAAGAGCAAAAGAGCTAAACGTTTGGTTTCTTATCCCATTAGCTCCAATCTAGAAGGTACACAATGGTCATACTACATGCTAACAAGCTAGCACATAAATACATGTTGGTTTATTTACATTTGTTGATCCTTAGTAGCTTTTTCTAAGCACAGCAAAAACACAACAAAACAGTAAATTAAATTAAATCAATTAAAATATCATGTAAACATTCAATCAAGTAGATTATGGATGTAGTACTGCGTGTTTATGTAGTATAGATATATTTAATACAGCACCTCCAAGACACCGTGACATTTAAGTGGAATTAACATACATGTATTTTATATGGGATTTCCGAGCATACTTAAATGCAGCACATAAGAGTGACAAGATATTTACAGTTTTACTTCATATTTCTGTGTAGTTAACCCACACATAATAAAGACGTTGTTGTGATGTTCGGAGTGTACATGAATGCACCTCGTTGTTGTCGCGTGACAATGCGGAAGTGCTGCTCCGAGAATCACAACATGGAGACATGTTGGTGAGTTGGAGATACGTTCACACGTCTTCAAGTTATAAATGTTTGTGTGACTGAATTGAAAGATAATTAATGAAATTAATTGGTTACCAAGGTATTGGTTACCAAGGTACTGTATTATAGACTCTTTGGACCCACTTTGCAAATGATCACGGGGCAATGTTGATGTAGTATTGCTAGGTGAAGTTGAACGTACCTTGGATCTCTCCCTTATGGATCTTCCTCCGAGACTCCGCGAACACACCAAGATGACATGATCGAGTCTCTTGAGGAGGATGTTGATGGCGTCACAGTGTCGCTCGGTCCCGCTGACCCAAGTAATCTTGTCCCCTCGGACGCTTCCGGGCGGGATGCCGGGTCTGGAGCCCGCCAGTCGGCCGTCTTTCATGGCCCCGGCACAGTGTATGTCCTTGACCTGGTCCAGCACGGCATCCCCTGCCCGCTCCCCGAGAAGACCGTCCACGCAGCAGTGGCCCTGCTGCAGCAACGCCGGGACGACCTGGTCCACAGCCAAGCGCTCCAAGTCCGATGCGACGTCGAGAGGCGCCATTGGGACGTCGGAGGCAGTTTTGGAGCAGGTGTGACAATGACGGGGACAAGTCCTGGTGAGTCGGTGGACTCTTGACCACTTCATGAGGGTCTACTGTGTGTTCTGGTCTTCACACAACCTATTGCCGCGTCTACCCGGTCCTCTACAGTCTTCAGGTCTAGTCTATGGTTAGTTTTTACATTGAAACCATCAGAAGAACCCTCTTCTCGGACGCTTTAAAAGTTGTAACGTTTTCGCCTCACCCACGCGCCATATAGCTGCCAGGTGTGACGTCACTTCGCTGTGGGCGTGTACGCTGCCTTTGAGGACTCCGGCAGGCTCATGGAGCTCACGCGCGCAGTGGCCGGCCGGGCGACGTGCTCATGCGCACATGCCCGTATGACGTCACTCTTCTGCTTAAAGATTGAACTGTGTAGACGAATAAGCTCATAATAATGCTAACTGTAGGCGACGCCATGTTCTAGTACCATTATTGATGCCAAACACTTGTGTCAGCTACAAAAATGTAAATGTAACCACACAACACCAAAAAAAAAGACAGTTAGGAAAGTGTTTGCGTCTGTTTAATAAAATTTGACTGCTCAACATCAATAAAATGCTTTATTCCAGCCGATGCCACGAGTAACGAGTAAGTGACGCGGCGATCGGTAATGTTAAAAGTCCTTAAGTCAACATCAAGTGAGTTACACCCTTAGGCCACTAGTGGGAGACATAGGACGCTAAATTTGACATTTCATTTATGTCCCTCCACCACATAAAAACATACTATACAGTATATGTTAGGTTTACTGTGTTGTCATTGAGTATCAAGAAGGTCCAAACACATTTTCTAACTCCTGATTGGTCCACGAAAGAGTCCATGATGGTTTTCCTCTATAAAAGCACATAGGTGTGCTTGATTGGAAGAAAAAGCAAAGTGAAAAAAAAAACAAGTGCATCTTCTTCCTTTAGAAGCCAACATGGCCGAAGGTCAAAAGAGTTCACAGAATGATGTGAACATGGCGACCACACCCACTCTGACCTTTGACATCAAAGTGACTATTCAGGGAGACACACAGACGGTCAGAGGTCAGCACCGCTTCACTGGACCATCTCAAAGTAGCGCACAATGGCCATGATGTGCTGCGGCATGAACACGTAGCCCGTGTACACCGCCATGCCCGCCACGCTCACCAGCAGAGAGTCTGAGCGGCTGTTAAGAATGACACAGGAAGTAGCGAGAAAACAACAGTCACATAAGAAAGTCGGCTTTGAACTTGGTTGGGCATGCAAAATGACAAAATGAGGTCAACACTGTAGGTCTTATTCTAACGTAAACAAGATTTAAAAAATTATTTTTTCATGCAGTTGACTACTAATTATGAGTAAGAAGCTACAGGAATAAGACGTCTTGTACAAACAGCACAGTTGAGCCATCCTTCTATGATGACGTCATTCCCAGGTCAGCTGATCACGCTGAGCTAACAGTTAGCTTAGCCTCGACGCCGCCCTTTCTAAACTCTGCCCGAACTTCGTTTACATTTGTTCACGTTTAACTAATGTATGCTTACACCACTCCATCGCCAAAGAGAAAGGGACTTTGTAAGAGTACTACCCCTCAAATGGGGGACTCTGACCATTTCGGCATTAACTATAAAACATCAAACTGAACATATGTTTCAGCCGATGTCGATTATTGAACAAATCAACGCGAGTCATGAGAGCAATGCTTCTGAAGGACATAAACTACGTTACATTAGACTACATATAACATTAACAATTAAGCAATGAGCAGCTTGTTAAACATAGAAGACGAGACGCTAGCGGTAGCAGGTGGCTAACGCTAAGTTAGCATGGAGCGCGTTCGCACATGAAAAGGATACTGAAAACGGTTCTCTCCCAGGGTTCCAGCATGTAGAGAGCCGTTACCAGGAGATACTGACGATAGAACCACGACAAGTTCTTCCAACAGTCGCCAAGAGCCATGTTACAAACTAACACTTTTTTTCCTCTCGCAGTGTGGGCTTCTACTTCCGGGTAGCGTGTGACGTAAGCGTACTTCGCCCTAAACACACAACCAATCATATTTGGGATGGATAGCAATCGACGCTAAAATCCACTGCTAGACTTAAATCATTACCACTAATGTCATGGTTTATTTGACATAAAGTACAGAATAAAACAGTAAAACTTTTTTTTTTTTTACAAAAGCCTTTATGTTACATAGTGACACTTAAGTGTCTCAATCTTAGAGTTCATTTGGTGGCGCTCCGCTGCCTTGCCATCATCCTTAAAAGCTCCCTTCAAAAGATGTTCTGAGATTAAAAAATAAAAATAAAAAAAAACATGAAAAAAGGTTTTTAAGCTGAAAAATAGCAGAGGTTTCACTGTAAAATCATGATCCATGATGACAATTTGTCTCCTTTCATGGCAACCTCAGTGCAGTCGGATCTTTCCGTCTGAGCGGATGTCAGCAGTGGCTTGACAGGATGTTGAAGAAGTGGTAAACCTCGTCCTTGTCAAACACGGCCACCTCAGTCGAACACTCTGAACACTGCACAGGGTGGTACACCTCATCAGCATCCATCCCCGCTGGAGTGGGCTCCAATGTCTCATCCTGCGCCGCTCCCTTCCTGCGCTTCCTGTTGCGCGGCTTCCCCTCTTTCTGACTTTGGTAGCGCAGCACCTCGTCCTTCTTCACCGTGCAGTTCATAACAAACATGGCGCGGTACTGCGTGCGATACTTTTCGTGTCTGGGCGGAAAACAACCACAGTGTTCACTTTCATTCAGTCATAAACAACATGAAACGTCATGAAAGGCGAAAGGTCGGCGGCATCTCACATCTCACCTCTGACAGTCCAGACACAGCGTGGTCATGCAGGCAGGACAGTTCAGGACTGCGTCGCTGTTTGCTAAACTTTTGGGCTGGGAGCGTCGTGACTGCGAGGACGTTGACGGTCGTTTCCTGTAATACCTGCAGGAAATGGCGACAGGAAGTGTATTGACGCCACCGGCGGCATACGAGTGTGTGCGCACATGGTGAAACGCTCTTACTGTCTCCGCCTGGCATCCACCCAGGCCTGGTCCCTCTCGTCCTCATCGGGGTCGTACAGCAGCTCATCGTTGGTCGGGATGACCCGCTGCGCACGCCTCTGCCCACTGGAGCTACCTGTATGGGAATCTGACTTGAAAGGACTGTGACAAGCTGTCGCCATGCTCATTTATGACATACTTGGCTGGTTGTCTTCTTCTTCTGAGTCAGAGTCAAAGTAAATCTTGTCATACATTGGAGGGCTTGTGTGTACTGAGCTGCCGTCTCCACTTCCTGCTGGATTAAACATTGAATGCAGAAACGTGTTAAAAGTATACACGGCAAATGCAACATGCTATCATCAGTAAAAAAAACCACAACCACCAACAATAACATTGAGTCACCTGACGTGTTTGGCTGTCCCCAAGTGCCTTCCATGGTCTTGATGGTGGAGCTGAGCTCAGCCTCCATCTCTTTCTCGAACTCATCCCCGCTGGAGGACTCGCTCTCTCCGGTCAGATACTCTCTGATCAGCTTCTTCTTCTGCTCCGGAGTCCCGTTCAGTAACACGTCCAGCTCGTCCTCCGAACTGGACAACACAGAATATGAACAGTGTTAGGTAGTGTTTTCAATGTGAACGCTTCTTGAAAGAGACATGTTTGTTTACGAGTTAGCAACTAGCCGGTTAAAATGATAAACGGAAGCCGCGTAGCTAACAACCTGCTGATTGCTCTTTCCTCGTCGCTCGGCTCTTCAATTTCATAGGAGTCAAAATCCTCAAGTTTGGATAATTTGTTCATCTTCACTTTCAAAGTAGGTCCTAATTACAACATCGGTGCTAGCCAAAAAGCTACCAACGGCGAGTTTCTTCTTCTTCGTCGTCTGACTTCTTCCTCGTGGGATGATAAACTGTTGTGATACTCAGTGTCGCCACCTATTGGATGTAAAATACACGGCTGACCATTATTGTAGAATAGACAAACTCAATGACATACTTAACTTGGTCGTAATATACAATGATTTATTAAAAAAATGTAACTTAGAGTCAATTATGCTATCATGGAATTTCTTTTTAGTAACACCTGCCCCCCAAAAATGTACTAATATGCGGGAAAGTTTTGATTTCTGTTTAAACAATCCTTGTACAACCCAGCAATTTGTTCTTTAGCATTTGTTTAGCTAGGTGTCAATTTGCATGAACAGCCAATCAGAGCCCCAAGTGCTAATTCAGTGATAATAGCGATAATTCATTGACGCTGCTATTTCATTCACGTACCACCAGATGGCGCCAACACACAAGCGTTGAAACGCCACTAATCTTTGCGTCGAATGTCACCTTCAGGGGTCAGAGGTGATGAAAAGAAATCAAGAAATAGGAAAATAAAACATCCCACAGTTTGAATCTGTAGACAAAATGAATCTATATTCCCCTGTAGTATAGAATGTAGCAGCTCTGAATGACATTTATTTGTTGTCTCGCTACACCATACAGATTTAAAAACGTCTAGTTATTCACCGCCAAACCAAGATGGCCGCCATCAAATAGCGCATTTATTTGTTGTTGTTTGTTTTGTGTGCTTTTTTTTTTTTCCTTTCAACTTGTCTCTGCCGACACGTTGCTGCCACCGCCATGCTAAACAAGTGTACCTGCCGCCCACGTGCACGCCGCAGCGTCCACCTCTGTCGCCGCTCTGACAAGCTCATTTAGCCAATTAGACGCAGGTGCGATGCTAATTTGCCCGTGCAGGCAGGCGGCGTGTGGAGGAGGTAAAAATAACATAATTACACCCATCTGTCCCCACGCAGGCAGACGGCCTCTCCCACTGGGTGACACTCCACCGCTGCAACACACACACACACACACACACACACACATTGTTGCTTTAGGGACAATAGAGGTGTGTATCGATGTGTGTGTGTGTGTGCACGGAGGAATCCATGCTGCTTTTTCCTGTGATTTGTTTGAAGCTCTCAAAGACTTTCCACTCATTGCCTGCAATTTGCAGCAAAAAAGAAAAACATGCTTTCAGTGTGCAGAGATAATTGCCTCAGGCTGTTTTCTAACACACCGGGGAGGGGGGGGGGGGGGCGTGTTCCACATCCACTTAGTGTGTGTGTGTGTGTGTGTGTGTGTGTGTGTGTGTGTGTGCACAGGCACACCATGGCAGAAAACACACAAAATATCAACTTTGTGTCAAACACACACATACAAACGTGGCTTCATGTGACTGGAAGGTAGCGCTTTGAGGCATCATGTGATCTTTGTTAGCATGGTGGTTAGCATTTTGGAGATCGGGAAGATCTGGGTTCAAATCTCTGTGTGGAGTTTGCATGTGTTTTTGACCGCGGGTTCTGGTTTCCTCCCACATTCCAAAAACATTCACATTACTTTTTAATATGGACTAAATTGTCCATACGTGAATGATTCATTGGTGCTGCAATGATGTCAGCCTCCCTCTTTAGGTTCCTCTGTCTCCTTCTGGTGGACAGAGGCAGCATCGCGGTGCTAAACATTCATTTTCTATGCCGCTTGTCCTTCAGTGAATGCTTTGCTGGGATGCAATGCATTATGGGAAAAAGTACAAATATTTGAAAAATGATGGTACTATTCAGAAAATATCTCATTCTCCCAAATAAAATTAAAATCGATTAGTGGAGAGCACCTACACATTCCATACTTTAAATTTGTTTCTTCCTCCCGCATGCAGTTTAAGTTAATTGGAAAGTCTAAATCAGGGGTCTCAAACTCAATTTACCTGGGGGCCACTGGAGCTAGGGTCTGGGCAAGGTTGGGCCACATCAGGTTTTCAAACAAAAAAAAAAACGCATTTATTAAAAACAGAAAAATATACAAACTTTTTCAGTGCTTTGGTTCCCGATTTTCTACAATAAAAGCTCTGATAAAACATTCCACTGTTCTCAAATATCTTCATTTTTATTTTTCTACACAAAATAAGATGAAAAATAAATAAACAAATCAAGAATAAAATCAATCAGTAATAAATAAATATAATAATAATAATAATAATAAAAAGTTAAGAAACCACATATAGTTGGTGGGTAGACAAATGATTTTTTCAGATTAAAATGAACAAAGCATTATTAGAGCCCTGTAGACATGACAAAACACGACTATAGTCACATTTATACTCTTTTTATTTACAACATATTGCGCAACTGCAGCGTCTTGAGACACATGCTAACTCGCAAACTAGAGAGCTAGCCACCTAAACGGTAGCCTTCGAGTTATTTCCTTTCAACTTAAATAGCCAAAAACTTACCACTTCCACACGGATAGGGAGGATAACTATTAACAGTTATTTAACCTTTAACATGAACATGAATCAAACGTAATAATAATTTTTTCTGGGTACATGATACCATACAGCATCCATATCAAACCCAAAAACTTACCACTTCCACACGGATAGGGAGGATAACTATTAACAGTTATTTAACCTTTAACATGAACATGAATCAAATGTAATAATTTTTTCTGGGTACATGATACCATACAGCATCCATATCAAACATTAAACTTTCATATCAAGGCGGGGGGCCTCAAACTAGTGTCCTGCGGGCCACATTTGGCCCGCGGGCCGCATGTTTGAGACCCCTGGTCTAAATGGTCCATATATATGAATATGAATGGCTGGCAACCGGGGTCCGCTGAGATGGGCTCCAGCATACCCCCGCCACCCGAGGAAGGACAAGCGGCGAATGAGAAACGGATGAGTGAATTAAAGGAAGTTCTGGAGCTCCATCTACCGTGAAGACGTTCTCCATTTTGTACATTTTTGCTCCGATTGAGAATGTGACATCAAGTGGCGAGTGTTTATTTGACGTAAAGCAACACACTGAGAAGAATGACTCTGGGCCTGCCAGGACCGTTCCCTTGTTTCTCCCTACATGATCTTCTCACCTGCCAAGAGAGGAAATAGTCCTGACACTCACGGCCTCCTTGACTCCATTCCCACCATCGGCCATGCACGTGTCCGACGGAGCGTGCACGTCGTACACATTCTCACGTCTATGCACGGCGAAGGTGTGTGATGAAGATGACATGTATGTTCCTGCGATGAAGACATCGTGTTAGACACGTAACGTGTCTTCCAGACCTTCACCTTCGGGGAGTGCGACTCCACCTGTTGGCTCGCTGAGAGACGTGCACCTTCATTATCTTCTACCACCTCGCATCGCATGTCACCACCCACCCACCCCCCCCCGCCCGACCCCCTAAAACCTCCCGCCCTCATGTAAAAGTGTGGCCAGGTTATTATCAAATCATGCTGCTCAGCCACACACACACACACACACACACACGCACACACACACACACACACACACACATCCTGCCAAGTGAAATTAAGCAACTCAGGTGTGTTATGTCTTCGTGCTACGTGTTTTTCCACAAGAGTGTGTGTGCCGATTTAAATCAGACCATATAACCCTTTCATCATTTTATTTTTATTAGTATAGCATAGTATTTCATTCTAATGTCTATTTAGAACAGGGGTCTCAAACATGCGGCCCGCGGGCCAAATGTGGCACGCAGGACACAAGTTTGAGGCCCCCGCCTTGATATGAAAGTTTAATGTTAGTTTGATATGGATGCTGTATGGTATCATGTACCCAGAAAAAATGATTACGTTTGATTCATGTTCATGTTAAAGGTTAAATAACTGTTAATAGTTATCCTCCCTATCCGTGTGGAAGTGGTAAGTTTTTGGCTATTTAAGTTGAAAGGAAATAACTCGAAGGCTACCGTTTAGGTGGCTAGCTCTCTAGTTTGCGAGTTAGCACGTGTCTCGAGACCCTGCGGTTGCGCAATATGTTGTAAATAAAAAGAGTATATAAATGTGACTATAGTCGTGTTTTGTCATGTCTACAGGGCTCTAATAATGCTTTGTTCATTTTAATCATTTCATATATAATAATCCACGTCTGCGCGACATCCGAACTAAACCACTTCCACATTACTGAGGTATCTCTCCGTTTAGCTTCTCTTCCAAGGTAATTTTTTTGTTTTGTTTGTTTTGTTCACCGCCACCGCTAGACCATTCTGTGTTAGACGTGAGGTGCCAATACCAGACATGTCTTTTAGTTGGGAGCCAGATGTGACACAGCAGTCATTCGGTCTTTTTTGCCAGACGGCGATCAGTTTTTGTACTGATCACGTTTTATTTGTTGCGGAAATGGGCCGATATTAATCGGTGGCTGATTGATCGATGAATCCTAATTAATAATTCCTTGGCACTTTGGACACTCCGGTTTAAATACAGTAAACCTCGGATATATCGGATTCAATTGTTCCCACTGGTTTTGTCCGATATAAGCGAAATCCGTTATATGCGTATACCGGAAAATGTCCGTTTTACGCATATATGGGATTTATATCCGGTATATGCGTAAATGGGATTTTATCCGTTCTAAAAAGGCACTTCCTTGACTATGTTTCCAATGTACCTGGACGCGCAGGCAACGCTGCAAACGCTGCAAATGACGTCGTATAGCGGCCTGTCACCATTCGGCGAATCGGAGCGCCACGATGCGGCCATCCGATATATGCCAGGGAAATTTCATGGAAATGCATTGGAACGGGACTGGAGATTTTGTCCGAAATAGGCGAAATCCGTTATAAAAAATCCGATATATGAAATGAATTTTTATTGGAAATGCATTACAGAAAAATCGCTTCTTTTTTATCTGTGCATTATGAGCGAATTTCCGATATATCCGAGTCGGATATATCCGAGGTTTACTGTACTAACATGATTGGGTGTGTGTGTGTGGACGCTTATGTACCGCATGTCTTTCTCTCACTTCGACTCCTCAGCAGCCAATCAGTGAGCCCGGCTGACATGTGACACAGGAAGTGGAGAAAAAGAATGGAAAGAAGAGATGATGAAGACAAAAGTCCAGCTGTGAGATGAAGGTGGGACAAAGACTGACACAGATGTCATCTATGAGAGAATGGGGGCGGCGGTTTACACACACACACACACACACACACACACACACACACACACATGCAAACACACACTTCTTTTGACAGGCAGTGATTGACTGTTTGTGAATGAAGTCGTCCCCCGCCTGCTATTTGGACCAAGTTGCTTATTTATTGGCTGATGAAATTAAATGAATTGCTCGTTGGGATTTTAATGAAGATTCTTCCTGGCTGCGTCTTCAAGTATTTCTTTCTATTTTAATGGCGGCGCACTCAGCGGGGGAGCAGCTCAACACGCACACACACAGCAGGTGTCCACACACACACACACACACACATAGTACGAGTGTGTGTAAGTTGTTTTCATGTGCTGCTTCCTTACAACACACACATGTCACTAAGTGTGCAGCACAAACACGTTAGCATCTTAGCTCAGCCCGAGGAAAGCAAACATGTCACCTCACATCGGGCGAGGCCGTGCCTGAAAAGACGTCATGTGACACAAAGCAGCTGGTGCGATGCTAACGCCGTCACATGGCCGTGCTAGCAAGGATGTGACAGTCCGGCCGGTGACGCCATGGTGATGAAGCTTCTAATGTTGGTGTTTTGGGGGCTCCTGATGTCCTCAAACATCTCATCATCTGACCATCATCTGACCAACCTCGCGTCCTGAAACCTGAAACATTCAAGACGGGGAACAACACACACACACACACACACACACACACACACACACAGGAAGCAGTGGGAACATTTTCTTTTTGCCTCAAGGTGTCCCATCAAACCACCAACATCTCATTACTACCTTTCCACCGCAGTGTGTGTGTGTGTGTGTGTGTGTGTGTGAGTGTGTGTGTGTGTGTGTGTGTGTGTGAACAGCCCCCCAGTGTCTGCTGGTGTATAATAGCTTTTTGAGGAGATTGTGGCTTTGTAAAGACATTTGATTGACACCTCCTGATGTCTCGGTCCAATTAGAGAGCTCCTTTGTTAGTGTGTGTGTGTGTGTGTGTGTGTGTGTGTGTGTGTGTGTGTGTGTGTGTGTCGCAGTGAGATGCAGGCAAGAATGACAATAATAAATATAAATATGTTAATATACCTCGTTCACGTGTACACAGTAAATATGGTGACATAATTCATGTGTACGGAGTAAAAATGTTGAAATATTTTTTTTCATTTGGTACACAGTAAATATTGTAATATGCTTTTTTTCACCATAAATACGGTAATTTACATTATTCACATTTTAGATATGAGAAAGCTGGAGACACGAATGAAGGCTTTTCTTTTCAATATTATTGAATGTGATACATAAAAAAATATATGAAGTGAAATATAAGATAGAGACTTATTATGGTTAGTCAAAAAAATAATGGAACTTTTTAAAAATAATGTATGACTCATAAACTAATTCAAGCAAAATGAAAATTGAAATTTTGACTGAATTTAAATGTAACATCATATAAGCAATGATGTCCAATTTTGCTAATGGATACCATTATTATGAATAACATTAATAAAACAAGAATAAAAAAATACTACATTTAAAACAATGAATATATATAATAAATAATAATAACAATAACAACAACAACAATACTAATTATTAATATTATAACAATAATAATAACAATAATTATTATTATCATCCTAATAAAAAATATTATTATTAATATTACTACTACTACTAATAATAATAATTATTAATATTATTATTATAATAATACTAATAATAATACTAATAATAATACTAATAATAATACTAATAATAATAATAATAATTATTATTATTATTATTATTATTATTATTATTATTATTATTATTATTATTATTATTATTATTATTATTATTATTATTATTATTATTATTTATTATTATTATTATTATTATTATTATTATTATTATTATTATTATTATGTGCCATGAAAGTGAGAGTTCCTATTCCTTCCTATGAATTGTAAAATGACCATTAATTGTAATATACAGTATACTGTGTGTGTGTGTGTGTGTGTGTGTGTGTGTGTGTGTGTGTGTGTGTGTGTGTGTCCCATAGAATAAAAATAAATAACCAAATATAATAAAGGCGTTCAGCAGCAGGTCACATGCATTATAAATCACACACACACACGATTGAGTTTACCGACCTCATGAATATTGATCAGTGTTTGGAAATGCCATTTATTAATGACCTCATGATGAATCATTGATGGCAGGCATCAGGGGTCAAAGGTTATATATAAATATATATATATATATATGAACGGTATAAACGTTATACTAATCTTCATGGCCATGGCAAAAAGGCGGTCAAATGAAAGAGAAGAAACAGGAAGTAACTCCTCCCTTTGATAAGGAATGGTCTTACTATGACTCCTCCCACTTTTTCTTCTCCCAGACGGATTTTTTTTTTTTGTTTCGCTCAGAGTTTGCGTGCCGTTTTCAAGTGTTTTCATCGATGTCGAGACCTTGCTATCAAACATGACTGCCTCGCTCTAATTCACACACACACACACACACACACACACACACACACACACAATCACTCCATACGCACACACACACTTAATCACACACTCGTCATCTCGGTGAATATTCTGAACAAAGATTTGATGTTCATTTCGGAATCAAACCTCTTTCGAGGGGCTTCCCTGTGGCCGGGACCCCCCCTTGCATAGCAAGACCAGCACCCCAACACAAACCCCCGCGTATTTAGTGTCACAGGCCGTGAATGTAATATTGATTCCTAAAGTAGTTTGAGTGTAACATGTCACAGCGTGTTAACGTCAGGGCAGCCAGCCGCACACAAACACAGCGGCTAGCACGCAACACCAGGGGGGGGGGGCGCAGCCTGGACCCAGAGAGGAGGGCCGGGGGTAAGGAGACACGGGATTGGACGAGACGAAGGAGGGGCGGGGAGTAAGAATGTGTGTGTGTGTGTGTTGTTGTCCACAAACAAACAAACATTCCCTGAGGCTTTAATGTGTCAGCAAACACACACACACACACACACACACACACACACATACACAATCACCGCTGTTTGACCCTACTGTAAGCAGGTCAAGGGTCAAAGGTAGCGGCGATGTCTCACTCTGCTTCATAAACGCCGATTCTCGTCTTGCATCGACGGCGTGCGTAAACGAGACGGAAGACCGCTTTGACGTTTCACGCCGCTAAACGTCTAACACCTCCTCGCCTGATACAGAGAACCAACATGGCGGCGCGGCGGTGGCTAATCAGCTGACACCGTAACCGTAAGGCGCTAACAGCGGCAGCTAATTGTGCCGCCGAGTTCGTTAACACAAGACGGATTTAAAAGCGACGAGGTTCTTTAAAGTTAAAAATTCATTTCAAAACATTAGCAGACTGTGATGTCATCACTTAGCCACGCCCCTCGTAAACATTCAGCTGTTGTTGCCCAGCAACGCAGCCTTTGTCAGTCACCTGCTGCATGCAAATAGCACTTTTAGCTTGTGTGTGTGTGTGTGTGTGTGTGTGTGTAATAGTGGGTTCCTTCCATCCTGCCTGACAGCAGCAAGCGAGGAAGAAAGCAAAAGATGGCGCCAATCAATGGCGTCATCCTGTGCTCGCCATAGAGACAAGCAGGGGTACACAACACACACACACACTCACACACACACACTCACACACTCACACACACACACACAGTAGAAAAGGACGCATGTGAAGAGGGTGTAATTAGGAGGCCGCGCTCTGCCTCCGCTTCGCCGCCATTGATGTGCAGATGAAGATGGCGGCCGTGAAAGCCAACTGTGTTTTGGTTGAGTTCTGTCAACCGAACAGCTGGATTGCCATTTTTCACTCAAATTAGATTTCAGCTCAAGCACCTACGCTGGGGGGAATTAAAAAGCGCACGCTAGCACGCCGCTAGCGCTCTTTTTCACACGCGCGCCCGCTCTCCCTTTTGGCGAGGGGGTTGGAGCGGAGGCCACGACGCCGAGCGCCGTCTCGTCTCATCGCTCGGCCTCAGCTTTTCACTTTTTTTTTTTTTTCCACCAGGGCGGATAAACGGCTTGTTTGCTGGCTGCTGATTGGCTGCCACAAGGCACGCCCACACCGCGCCAAAGGCAGTGTTAGCTCAGGCTAATGCTACAACACCTAAAGCATCTAAAAGTGCTTTTGGAAGGAATGATTATGTTATAAAAATGGAAAAATATGAAAGAAAACCAAAGAACAAAAACGAGTACAAACGTCGTGACTGTTAGAAATGTAATGGGCTGGCATGGTTGTAATATGTGGAGGTTCCTTCTGTGTCCGCTAGGTGGCAGCAGACGTCAGTGAACAGCACACGTTTGACTCTTTGTGCTCAAAGTCAAATACCAGCCAAATGTTGGTGGCTATGGCACATTAATAATACATCATTAATAAGCAAATACATTAGTAATGTTTCTAAAATTGGTTTGTTGTTTGTTTCTAAATATGAAATGAAAAAATGTAAATAAAATGAAAATATGAAAATATTAAAATATGAAAATATTAAAATATTAAAATATTAAAATATTAAAATATTAAAATATTAAAATATTAAAATATTAAAATATTAAAATATTAAAATATTAAAAATATTAAAAATATTAAAAAATATTTAAAAAATTAAAAAAAATAAAAAAATTAAAATATTAAAAACATTAAAAATATTAAAATATTAAAAATATTAAAAATATTAAAATATTAAAATAAATATAAAAATACAATTGTTTCTAAAATACTCCTATACGTCGTATGGTAATGTTAATGTGATGGTTTTAATGTATTTATTGAGAAAGATATCTTAGATAACTACATAGATATCATTGTTATTATTATTATTATGATGCTAACTAATTAGCTCTGTAGATTGCTCCAGTATTGTTAAAGCGGTGTCCGTCTTTTGCGTGGCGTAGCCTGTGTACAAGCAGTACTGTCACCACACCTCTCTACTCTCTACTCTCATAGTAATTACATTACACTGATGAAACATTGCCTTACATTACATTACCTTAACTTGTAGCCATGAATGCAACGTCTGACAAGACACACGCAAAAAAAGTCCTCCCACTCCGTGTGGAAGTGGTGCATTTTTTGACTCTTATTTTGTCCTTCTTCTCCCTTCAGTTTCAAAACCATTCTTAATGAAGAAATGACATGAAATAACATCCCTACAGTCACCTGTACACTCCTATTATTCATTGTTTACAACTCTGGTGCCGCAGGGTTGTTAGCTAGTAAGTTTGCGAGCTCATCAGTTAACCTGAAATTTATCCCAGTGGTGTTTGGGCGACTGGTGACCAGCCAATCACAGGGCACATATAGACAAACAACCATTCACACTCACATTCATACCTATGGACAATTTGGAGCGGCTAATTAACCTAGCATGTTTTTGGAATGTGGGAGGAAACCGGAGTACCTGGAGAAAACCCACGGGGAGAACATGCAAACTCCACACAGAGATGGCCCAGGGTGGAATTGAACTCTGGTCTGCACGCTAACCACTTGACCACCATGTAGCTCTAACCTGAAATGTATTTACTTTTAAACTTAAGAAGCCAAAAATTTACCACTTCCACACAGAATGGGAGGATAATTTTTTTTTCACTCTGTCCTGTCAGACATGGCAAGGCTTGCAGTGTTAAGCTAATGTAATGTAAGGTAATGACTCAATATTTGTGTCTTAATTGGCGCCTATAGTGACCAGAGTACTACATATACTACACCAGTTTTGACTAATAATAGTAATAATAATAGCAATCCTTCACAATATAGCGAGGGAGTAATAATTGAAGCGTGATATTGTGACTGTAGACATATTTCCAAGCTGTAAAAAAAGAATAAAAGTTGAAGTAACTTGACTTTTCAGAGATGAAAACACTATAGTATAATAATCAGTGTTAGCTTATGCATTTACACGGTCAGCAATTTTGTGCCAGCAGTCCTCCCTCGCTCTTTTGGCGATGACGGTGTTGTTTTTGGCAGTGATAATCTTTTTGAACTCCTCATAACGCTCCATAATAATTATTGTGTAAAATATTTTTTGGTGAGGAAGTAGAATAATATGATGTGAAACTGGGACTTGAACAAGTAAGGTTACCGTTGAATTCTGTTTGGGGGGTTTAGGATTTGTTGAGCCGCATCGTGAACACGTGGGATAACACGAAGCATATAAGGGATTTAATAAACACACGAGACGCTCCAAATAGAGACAGGACATCTTCATTCATTCAGAAATACATTATTATATTATTATCATTCATTCATTCATCTCTGATGAGGCTTCATTCATTTATTATGATGATGAATTGTTCATCATTTGTACTTGACTTATGGTTATGGTAATGGTAATGGTAATGGTAATGGTAATGGTTTAATTTCATTTGAACATGCATCAGATTCCAATTGAGTGCATCCCATAATCAGTTCCCAGTTCCACATGTCCAAAAGGAGTAGGAAGAAGCAAAGCTTATTAAATCCTACCCCTCCATCTGGTACTTTTACAATCAGTAACTGTTAAATTATATCAGGAAGGCAGGAAGTGAACAAATGTAACAGTTACTGATTGTAAAAGTAATATAATATATAATTTAAGATATTAGAGTTTTAAAATTGTTTTTATTTATTATTTTATTTACTTTCATTTTCATTTTCATTTTCATTTTCATTTTCATTTTCATTTTCATATTATTTTTATTTTTATTTTTATTTTTATTTTTATTTTTATTTTTATTTTTATTTTTATTTTTATTTTTATTTTTATTTTTATTTTTATTTTTATTTTGATTTTGATTTTGATTTTGATTTTGATTTTGATTTTTAAGCTAATTGCTTATTTTTAGCCTTATGCATTATTTTAGCTGTTTGAAGATGAACTATATCAGCAAGTTGAAGTATTTGTCATTTTAGAAATAAGGAGTTAGTATGTTCTCTGAAGGCGGCATTATGAATTATCCTTACTGGCCCTTTTTTTTGCAGTACATTTAGTGAGTGAAGATTGCTTTTATAGTTATTATCCCATATTTCCACACAATAAGTAAGATATGGTAGAACCAGAGAGCAATAAAGAGTGTGGAGAGCAGTCTTGCGTTTTTTTAATTCATGATTTAATGACTTATTTTTGATTTGTAAAGCAAAGAAAGGATAAAGATAAAGATAATGTGTTTGCGCTCAGTCGAGAAAACATTGATGTTTGTTCCCACCACAGCTCACGCTTATGATTATTTTACACACACACACACACACACACACACACGCAAACAAACAGGGACACAATTATCTGTGCTGAAGTGATGTCAGTCGACAATAACAATTACACACCTTAATTAAGCAGCCAACATGTCAGTGTGTGTGTGGACCAACTGACACACACACACACACACACACACACACACACACACACTCACAGTGTTGTTTTTCTACACTACTCAAGTCGTATGTTTATTTTTATTTTTACTGCAAATGTTTATTCACATGCAATGCAATGTGAGCTAGCAGCTAAGTTAACGTGAATGCTAATGAAAGCCTCCAGGTAGAAAAAGTCCCAGGTGACCGCAGCCCATCTGGATGCACCTGTGAGTGTGTGTGAGTGTGTGTGTGAGTGTGTGTGTGTGTGGGGGGGGGGGGGGGGGGGGGGGTTCATTAACAAGTTGCCACATGTTTCCAGGCAGTGAGGTGAAGACGTTTTAATTATAGTTGGACAAATAAATCCCATTGAGATGCTAGCTGTTGTTTGTTGCTCACACTTTCACTTTCACTACTGTTTGCTCGTTTATTTATTTCTCTGTTTTTCACTTTTTGAACTATTGTCTAGTTAAAATTATTTATTTGACTATGTAAGTATTTAATTCGGAATATTACGAGAATAATACTAGTAATATTACGTGTCAAAATAGAGCATCGCGGTACGGGAAGGAAGAAAACATCCCTCCTGTAGAGGCAAACTTTTATTTATAACGTGGCAGCAAAACAGATTAGCATGTCTAGCCTTTCTCACGTCCATCTTCCTGACCCCGCCCCCTCCCCACATGCCAAAGCTTACATTAAGTCCCATTTCATAGCTGTCTCAGGCAAAGCCTGTAATATAAAGTTCATTCATTCATTCATTTTCTACCGCTTTCTCCTCACGAGGGTCGCGGGGGGTGCTGGAGCCTATCCCAGCTGTCTTCGGGCATAAGGTGGGGTCCACCCTGGACTGGTGGCCAGCCAATCCCAGGGCACATATAGACAAACAACCATTCACACTCACATTCATACCTATGGACAATTTGGAGTGGCTAATTAACCTAGCATGTTTTTGGAATGTGGGAGGAAACCGGAGTACCCGGAGAAAACCCACGCATGCACGGGGAGAACATGCAAACTCCACACAGAGATGCCCGAGGGTGGGATTGAACCCTGGTCTCCTAGCTGTGAGGTCTGCGCGCTAACCCCTAGACCACCGTGCCGCCTAACATAAAGTTAATTTATGACATTATTCTCATAATTTTTACTTTTTTTTTTACTAATTTTTACTAATACTCCGTCATTGCCTGAAACAGCTATGAAAGGGCGGACTCGTGTGACCTTTGACCTTGGGCAACAGTTTTTTCTTTGAAATGCACAACTTAAATGTACGACTTTACCCTCACTAATGGTCACTAATACTCCATTTGTTTCTTTGATCCTCTTGGTTCCGTGTTTGTTGTTGCTATGACAACACATTTCCATTCCTACTCATCTCATTTGTTCTGGAAAGATCAAGCCACTTGGAACTAAGAAATAAATCATTTTGTCATCTTTGCTGTGTCTTCCATTCAACGACATAACAACGACAACATGTGTGTTACGTGTGTGTGTGTGTGTTACGTGTGTGTGTGTGTGTGTTACGTGTGTGTGTGTGCGTGCACGCTGGATGCAGCTGAGCACGTTTATGTGTCATTATGAAACTAACAAGGCTTCACCGCTGAGATGCGTTGGACCCGCTGGGAGTCATGTCTCACATGACACACCGGGAAACAATTACACTCTACCGGTGTGCACGTGTGTGGCGTAGTGACGCCCCCTGCTGGTACACTTTGTCATTCTGCAGGTGGGCGGGGTCTATTAAGGGTGTTCATACTTGAGGGTTGATTACATGAAAAAAAGAAATGGTGGGGCGTAGTTAATGATGCTAAAAGATGCTATTAGAACAGGGGTCTCAAGCTCAATTTACTTGGGGGCCACTGGAGCTAGGGTCTGGGCGAGACTGGACCGCATCAGGTTTTCCAAAAAAAACCCAAAACGCATTTATTAAAAAAAAAAAAAATTAAAAAAACTTCGCCTTGGTTCCAATTTTCTACGAGAAAAGCTCCGATAAAACATTCCACTGTTCTCAAATATCTTACTTTTTATTTTTCTACACAAAATAAGATGAAAAATAAATAAACAAATCAAGAATAAATAAAATCAATCAATCAGTAATAAATAAATATAATAATAATAATAAAAAGTTAAGAAAGCACATATAGTTGGTGGGTAGACAAATGATTTTTTTCATATTAAAATGAACAAAGCATTATTAGAGCCCTGTAGACATGACAAAACACGACTATAGTCACATTTATACTCTTTTTATTTACAACATATTGCGCAACTGCAGTGTCTTGAGACACATGCTAACTCGCAAACTAGAGAGCTAGCCACCTAAACGGTAGCCTTCGAGTTATTTCCTTTCAACTTAAATAGCCAAAAACTTACCACTTCCACACGGATAGGGAGGATAACTATTAACAGTTATTTAACCTTTAACATGAACATGAATCAAACGTAATAATAATTTTTTCTGGGTACATGATACCATACAGCATCCATATCAAACATTAAACTTTCATATCAAGGCAGGGGCCTCAAACTAGTGTCCTGCGGGCCACATATGGCCCGCGGGCCGCATGTTTGAGACCCCTGTTCTAAATAGACATTATCAAATATCAAACTTGCGCGGGCCGCACTAACATTAAACTTTCATATCAAGGCGGGGGCCTCAAACTAGTGTCCTGCGGGCCATATTTGGCCCGCGGGCCGCGTGTTTGAGACCCCTGTATTAGCACAATCCAATTAGGGTAAATATATGCTAAGCTATCATTTTATTTTTATTTTTACCATTTTTTGTCGTAGGCCGATGCAAGCGGTTATGCTACATGCTAAGATGGCGTACCGGCAAGCAATGCCGCTCATGTGATGGGCCCTTGTTGCCATGGCAACCGCACGGCCTCCCTCACCTCAATGTAAATCGACTCCATGACATATAAGGTGCGGTATGAGACACACACAACGTTTCACCATGTTTGTCGTCTTTGTCTGACGTGAAGTCGTCTCTCGCACACGTAGCACCCGTGCTAATGAAGCTGCAGCACATCGTCCTCGTGTCTGTCAATCAAACGCTTCTAATGGACCTCGAGACCCCCCCGCCCCCTGACACACACACACACACACACACACACACTGCAGCTGTACCTTCCTATTGAGGAGGGGGGGGTGGGTGGGTGGGTAGTGGGGGGTGTAATCAGCCCACACGCACTCGAGCAGATGAGATGCTTTTCGAGTGCGAGGTCACGTGACAACATGGCGGAAAACACAAGAAAGAAAAAAGAAAGAAAACGCACAGACAAAGCGAGGCGACGTTAGCATAGCGCTATAGTATTTTTAGCGTCCATCTTATGTGCCGCTCGACCTTTGACCCGCGCCGGATTCTAACCATCACATTATGAGCTTCATGATGATGACGATGAAACGTTGGATATCGTTAGCTAATGCTAAGTGTTGATTAGCATGTTTACTGCAGCGGCTATATAAGTGCTGATTAGCATGTTTACTGCTTGGGCTAATGCGTGTTAGCCAGGTTAGCATCCTCTAGGAGATCAATGAGGAAGTGGAAGGCGAAGCAAACAGTTTATGTGGACAATTTGAAACCACAAGCGTACACACGCGCACACACACACACACACACACACACACACACACACACACTAGGAACAAAGGTGTGAGGTTGTTTGTGAAGCACAGAGAGGCGACTTAACGAGCCGAGCCTCCAGCACCAATTAGCTAGCTAGCAGCAGACGTGGACCAGACACAGCTGCTGCTATTAAACACACACACACACAGGCAGCGAGGTGGGGGGGGGGGGCGCTGAGATGAGTCAACAGTGTAATGATTCACTTCCAACTAGAAGATAAAGAGAAATGCCTCTGAATAGGAGAAACGAGGACATCAAACATCACAGCATATCATAGTAACCTCATTAAACGGGGTACGTGCGCTGATGTCGACGCCGTACGCCGAAGACGACAGCAAACTTACTGATAAGTACAAGTTGTTGTGGTTAGCTGTAGCACTTCGTAGCGCGTTCGCTATAATTGACTTGACGGAGTCTAACGCGCGTGTGAGGTCAAAGTCGTTATCAATCACACCAGTTGCAACAGTCGACGTGCTAGCATCCCGGCGGGCTTTGTTAGCATGTGAAATGGTCCGTGCTGTGATTGGTACCCACACGCACACATGTCGCAAACATGTTTTCCTCATCACGGCGCTCGTGTGTTGATGTCTAAACACGTGCTTTTATTTTGGCGGTACACACACACACACACAATGAGTGCAACACTGGCCTGTGAAAACATGACAGTGTGATGTCACCGTGCTGGGTTGGCATGGCGACATAGTGATGAAGAACCAGGAAGTTGACGTTCTTGTTTGGGGGGGGGGGCACCGTCACCTCGCATAAACTACTTCCTGTAGTTGTGTACGTTTATTTGGGGGTATATTTTCACATCAGAGTAACGCCTCTCTCTTTTCAGTGATGCGCTGAGCGTCTCACACACACACACACACACACTGTGACAGATTCCCCCCCCACAAGGGTTCTATTCCTGTCAGGGGAGGGGTGTGAGATGCGTTCAAGTGCTAAACTTGTGTTTTCAGACAAAGTTTGCTGACAACGTGGGACGCAGTGGGAGGGGCCGTGATAAAACATTAGACTACCTGGACACGCCCAACCAAAAATGAGGAAGTAGGCCCCGCCCACTTCATTCCATGAAACGTCAGACACGTGACGTCATCAGCACATCACCTGATGAATCTCCTAAGGGAGCACCCCCCCCCCTTCCTGTTCACACACACACACACACACACAGGGTCCACCGGACCGTGCGGTACCGCTCAGTACGGTTTCCGGTGGTACCTCGTCTACTTTTTGGAGGGAAGTTGTGCGCGCGTCCGAGACTCCTGCACGCTCGCCGGCGGCTCCCTCCCCCCTCCCTCCTCCTTGCTCCGCTTTCTCGGCTGCCGGCCGGATCTTTCCCCGCGGCTCCCATGAGCGCCCCTCCGCTCATCCGCGCCCCCAGCCCGCTCCCGTCGTTCTCAGGGGGGGGCAGCTGCCCCGGTCCCGGTGCGCCGGCAGGGGGGGGCGTGATCTCGTTCCATATCCAGATCGGATTGAGCCGCGAACCGGTTTTGCTGGACTCGGCGGAGCTGAGCCTGGCTCAGGTTCGGGAAGCGGCGTGTAACATCGTGGACCAGAAGGTAACAACTTATTTCACTACTAGCGCACGAGCTGTGACGTGACAACATGGATGCCGCGCGTGGATGGGGTGAAAGTTCAGGATCAAAGTGTGTTGTCTTGGTAACGCGCCTTAACTTCATTCGACCATCGTTGCGTGTGCGTGTGCGTGTGCGTGTGTTTGCGCTGACTCACTTGTGGACTTCCTGTTGGAAGAAGCAAGAGTAGCTAGCCTTTGTTTCCTCGGCAGACACAAATAACAACAAATATTCAAATGTTGGGGCAATTAAATTAAATTCATAAATTAGGGACAGTCTCTCAGAGGATGCTTTTCTGTCAATCAATCAATCAATCAAGAGGGCTAATGAATTAGCTTAGCTAGCATGCATGCAAGTGGCATGAAGACATGCAAAGTCGTCTCACTAGCATTAGCTTCCTGTCCTTCAAAACACTGGAACTTTTAGGAGAATCATTTTACTGGACACCCTGGGGAGTTTTCTGGGGACTCTAGACTCTGAAGAACCCACTGGAATGGAATCAGAATCGTAAAAACTGTATCAATTGTCATACTTAATCCTCATCGTACATCTGGCAACACGGTACACTAGTAACGCACTAGCAGCACAGCAAGATCGGGTGGAGTCTGTCCAGCACGGGTGAGTTCATGAACATCGAGTATTCTCCAAGTACCCGTGAATCAATGAAACTCGAGTCTTCTCCAAGTACCCGCGAGTCAGTGAAACTCAAGTCTTCTTAAAAGTACCTGTGAGTCGGTGAAACTGGAGCCTTCTCCAAGAACCTGTGAGTCAGTGAAACTCGAGTCTTCTCAAAGTACCCGTGAGTCAGTGAAACTTGAGTCTTATCCTGTGAGTCGGTGAAACTGGAGTCTTCTCCAAGTACCTGTTAGTCAGTGAAACTCGAGTCTTCTCAAAGTACCCGTGAGTCAGTGAAACTTGAGTCTTCTCCTGTGAGTCAGTGAAACCTGAGTCTTCTCCAAGTACCTGTGAGTCAGTAAAACCTCAGTCTTCTCCAAGTACCTGTGAGTCAGTAAAACCTGAGTCTTCTCCAAGTACCTGTGAGTCAGTAAAACTGGAGTCCTCTCCAAGAACCTGTGAGTCAGTAACATTTGAGTCTTAAGTACCTGTCAGTCAGTGATACTCGAGTCTTCTCCTGTGAGTCAATGAAACTCGAGTCTTCTCCAAGTACCCATGAGTCAGTAAAACTGGAGTCTTCTTAAAGCACCTGTGAGTCAGTGAAACTCAAGTCTTCTCCTGTAAGTCAGTGAAACTGTAGTCTTTTCCAAGTACCTGTGAGTCAGTAAAACCTGAGTCTTCTCCAAGAACCTGCGAGTCAGTAACATTTGAGTCTTAAGTACCTGTGAGTCAGTGATACTTGAGTCTTCTCCAAGTACCCATGAGTCAGCGAAACCTGAGTCTTCTCCAATTACCTGTGAGTCAGTGAAACTTGAGTCTTCTTAAAGTACCTGTGAGTCAGTGAAACTGGAGTCTTCTTAAAGTACCTGTGAGTCAGTGAAACTGGAGTCTTCTTAAAGTACCTGTGAGTCAGTGAAACGAGTCTTTCCCAAGTACCCGTGAGTCAGTGAAACTAGAGTCTTCTTCTGTGAGTCAGTGAAACGAGTCTTCTCCAAGTACCCGTGAGTCAGTGAAACTTGAGTCTTCTTCTGTGAGTCAGTGAAACTGGAGTCTTCTCCAAGTACCCGCGAGTCAGTGAAACGCGAGTCTTCTTCTGTGAGTCCGTGAAACTCAAGTCTTTGTTGAGCACCTGTGAGTGGCTGAGACTCGAGTCTTGGTCAAGCACCTGTGAGTCCGTGGAACTCCAGTCTTAGTCAAGCCCGTGAGCAAAGGCACCACCAGGAATTCTTCGGGAATTAGGCTTCCCTGGGCAGCTGTCGTCACCACATCAAGTCCCAGTTGAATACCTGTGAGTGGGTGAAACTCTTTGTTGAGTATCTGTGAGAATTTTGGGCCCCTATGAAAAAACCCCACACTGGGCTCCCCTTGGGCAGCTGTGGTCACCACATGGGAATCGAGCACCTGTGAGTCAGTGAAACTGGAGTCAGCCGGGGCAGAAAAGGAAAAATAGAGTTCATTTTAGTCAAAGACCAGATGTGTTGCTTTTTCCACCGGGCTAAAACAAAATCATACTAGGGCTGTCTGGTGATTAAAATATTTAATCAGATTAATCACGGTTTTAAAATTAATTTGCAACTAAATAAGTGCGGTAGCAGGGATGAGTAACTGAACGACTTTGCCGAGGAGAGTACCCGCGAGTTCAGTTCAATTCAGTAAAAAACTGACATGTATCGAACGACTCGTTCATGACTCGCACATCTGGCATGTCAGCAAATGAGTTAGCTGAGCGCGAATGAATGCTACATCGCACAATAGATGCGTACATTTAGCATCGTTAGAATTGTAGCCTCATCCGAATCACTGCTAGGTACAAGAATATAACAGAATAAAACTGTGACAGTAGTAACGTTTATGTTACTTTTTCACCATTAATAATACTATTGAGCAGTATACTAATACTATTATAGGACAATACACGCCACACACACACACACACATGTAGAGTGCATGATGTGTCCATTAGTTGACTAATTGTCTCACTTCAGGTGAAAATCACCTCATTTCCCACAGTGAACATTTGCACCTGAACTGTTAGCCAGTTAGCGAGGATGCTAACGGCACTTGATAACACACACACACACACACACAGAGAGATACGCAGAAGCGTGTGCACGTCGCTGAAGTTCATAAGAAGAGCAGCAGGTGACCTCAACACCTGCGTGACAACATGTGACACTTAACACATTCACACAGCTCCAAAATCAACTGATTAGCGTTAATGCACGTGTGTGTGTGTGTGTGTGTGTGTGTGTGTGTGTGTGTATGAGCAGTCCTCAGGTAAAGGTAATCCACAGTCGAGGTTACTTTGTTTGAGTGACAGGACGATGATGTTGTCAAAGACATCCCACAGCAGTAAAGACCAGTCAGTGCTATGATCGTCTGGTGATCTTCCTGTCCGTCATGTGAACATTTTGTCCTTTTGAGACTTTAAATAGTTGGAAAACATCAAAGAGAGAGAGAAAAAAAGAAATGTTTCTGAGGTACAAAAGCATTAGTGTGCTTGCTTTCACACCTTCATGCTGTCTCACAGACACACACACACACACACACACACAGCTGACAGTTATAATAAAGCTGTTTCTGTCAGTAGAGGTTATTTCGCTTGTTGCTCGGCAACTGATGATGATTGCGCTGTGAAGTGTCCTCCTGCCATTATGGCTTTTATACACACTAGGCTGCATGTGTGTGTGTGTGTGTGTGTGTGTGTGTGTGTGTGTGTGTGTGTGTGTGTGTGTGTGCAGGTCCTGATCAGCATTGGATGCTGGAGCTGTGGGAACTGAGCTGTAACTCTGGTGTTAGCGAAACGTTGAACAAGATGTGAGGTGTTAGTAACTCAACCGATGAGTCAACATTCATGCAACACAACAAGTGGATACGAAGTAATACACCAATCAATCAATCAATCAATCAATCAATCAATAAACCAAAGATGACCAAACACACAAGAAGTTTGAGGGCTGAGACTTTTACCGCTGTTGCAGCATGCCTTGCAGGCGCATGTGTGTATATATGTGTGTATATATGTGTGTGTGTCGAACAGAGAGGGACACGGAGGAAGCAGCCTTGAGCGCTTGCTGCCATGACAACAAAACACAGGTGCCATGGCGACGTGCATGATGAGGATGTTGAGAAAGGAAGTGAAGAGGTGAAGGTCTAATGCGGGACAAAGCGTCCCCGTCTTTGCTGATGACAAAGACAATAAAGTTTATTCAAACGAGAGTGGTCAGTTTTACGTTTCCCGCTCTACTCAGCAGTCCTTGAATGCACCATATTGTGAAAGTTGCCGTATATACCGGCTGAAGTATCTTACGTTGTCATTCATTAGTGGTGAGTGGGGAGGCATTTTATAGCTCAAATGCATTTAAATAGCGTGTTAGCATGTTGAAGCAAACGTCAAGAATTGTTCATAGCAAAATATTTTGTGCTACACTGTAAGAATCTAACGATGTACAACAACATTTTTCTTAAATTGTGTGTTCAAAATGACCATCTTTACATCTACTCAGGAAAAACATGCAATACTGCAATACTGAGTGCTAGTTTGCTAATATAATCTCAATCCTCGTTACACCTTGTCAGCAGATCAGTTTTACACATGCTATCACGTTTTAGCACGTTTTTATACACGCCAACCTTTAGCAACCTTTCAAGCCCCGAGTGTAAACACGATTGAGACACAAATATCTAATGACCTTTACATGACCTCCTCCTAAGTATTTAGAAACACGATTCATTCCTGAAGGTCTCAAAGCTTTGATGCTTCCTGTCTGTTTTCCCGCCAGCTTCCCGAGTGTGGATTTTATGGGATGTACGAGAAGATACTGCTGTTCCGCCATGACTCCAGCTCGGAGAACATGCTGCAGCTGCTGCGCTCGGCTTCGCAGATCCAAGAAGGAGACCTGGTGGAGGCCATCTTGTCAGGTAGGAGGGGCCAACGTGCCAATTAATTGAAGCATATTTAGCATTTTTGCCACAATTTTGCTTTTGAAGGCTGTGGTCCATTTTTTTTGATCGGCTATTTTGGTTGAATGTTTGTTTGCAAAAAATTGCTCTACTTAGAACCCCTTAAAACAGGGGTCTCAAACTCAATTTACCTGGGGGCCACTGGAGCTAGGGTCTGGGCAAGGCTGGGCCGCATCAGGTTTTCCAAAAAACAAAAAACGCATTTATTAAAAACAGAAAAATATACAAACTTTTTCAGTGCTTTGGTTCCGATTTTCTACAATAAAAGCTCTGATAAAACATTCCACTGTTCTCAAATATCTTCATTTTTATTTTTCTACACAAAATAAGATGAAAAATAAATAAACAAATCAAGAATAAAGAAAATCAATCAATCAGTAATAAATAAATATAATAATAATAAAACGGCAAATAATAAAAACCTAAGAAACCACATATAGTTGGTCGGTAGACAAATGATTTTTTTCAGATTAAACACATGCTAACTCGCAAACTATAGAGCTAGCGACCTAAACGGTAGCCTTCAAGTTATTTCCTTTCAACTTAAATAGCCAAAAACTTACCACTTCCACACGGATAGGGAGGATAACTATTAACAGTTATTTAACCTTTAACATGAACATGAATCAAATGTCATAATTTTTTCTGGGTACATGATACCATACAGCATCCATATCAAACATTAAACTGTCATATCTAGTCGGGGGCCTCAAACTAGTGTCCTGCGGGCCACATTTGGCCCGCGGGCCGCGTGTTTGAGACCCCTGCCTTAAAACATCTTAGCTTTGTGTTATGTTGGTATAGTATCTAATAATGCATCTAATTAATAATCAATTAGTTTTACACTATGATAAGTACAAGCTCAAAATTGAAGGTTAGCGAAGGTTCGTGTGCACACGAGCGACCGACTTCCTGTTCAGCTGGAGTGGGCTCAGGTGTTAGCACGGCGCTACGCTAACAGTCTGTCGCTTCCTGTCTCTCTGTCATCACACCGATACATCTGCACCCATAACGTCATTAGCGTAGCAGCTAAGTGTGACCTTTGAACCCATGTACTCCGCATGCGTGCGCTACATCCTCGAGTGTCGTGACGACTGAATGCTCCCTCAATGGAAGTGTCAGCTGATTGGACGCTCGTGTCTTAATTAGTCCCACTAATTGCATGTCCGTGTTGTGATTATAAATGGCGTAGCTGTCTCACGTCGGCTTTGCTGCTACAAACACTCCTACCTACACACACACACACACACACATGAACGTGCACGCTGGCGTATAATAACAGAGTGTGAACTTGTTCACATGCATGCCGGCCCTCCAAACAAAAGATATAAACAATAATTTGAATAAATGGAGATCATTTCCTGCCGCAGAATGTAATCAGAGCTGCTTTCTGCGGTTTGCGTGCGGACGCCGTGTTCCTTGCCAAGCCTGATGGCCATCTTGGTCCGCTAAGAGCCTCTTGTGCGCAACATTTAGCAAACACCCTCTAAAAGCTCGTTAGCGCCAGTTGCTGTGTTTTCAGGAAGCGAGTGTGCGTGGTCGCTAACAGCTTGATCAACGACGGCGTGTGTCAATGATGTTTTAGTGCGCCGACACAAAAATACAACCGAAAAAACAGACATTAGTGACCAGGAGGATGTTGACCTTTGAACACGAACGCTACACAGCTATTAGCTTGTTGGATGGTATTATTGCTCATTCATCTGCTGTGTCTGAATTGGTGCACTTAAGTACTTACACTTGGGACCTGACCTACCAAAGGTTTCCGTGTAGAAACACGTGTCCAAACTTTGTGTGCGTAAATTGATCCACGAACAGGACAAAATACAATCATAGTAGATCACCCGCTACTAGTAGTGTGTCAGTCATGAATGAATGAGTCAAAAGAACGAATGAAAATACCCGTTCGGTCCGTTCAGTTGCAAATGCTCGGCTGGAGAGTCAGTTCACCGTTCCTTTTCCAGGGCGGGACTATCTGCAAGTTTGTCTGTCCTATCCTATCGTAGCGCCTCTCTCTGTGAGTGGGTGGGGTTATAGAGTGACTGACACTTGAGTCGGAACGAACGTGAACATGAGTGAACGGACTGACTCGACACGGCTGACCGGGATCACAGACTAACAACCAATCGACTGAAATGATCGAAATGAAAGGATCTTGGCGGCACGGCGGTCGAGTGGTTAGCGCGCAGACCTCACAGCTAGGAGACCAGGGTTCAATTCCACCCTCGGCCATCTCTGTGTGGAGTTTGCATGTTCTCCCCGTGCATGCGTGGGTTTTCTCCGGGTACTCCGGTTTCCTCCCACATTCCAAAAAACATGCTAGGTTAATTGGCTAATTCCAAATTGTCCATAGGTATGAATGTGAGTGTGAATGGTTGTTTGTCTATATGTGCCCTGGGATTGGCTGGCCACCAGTCCAGGGTGTACCCCGCCTCTCGCCCCAAGACAGCTGGGATAGGCTCCAGCACCCCTGCGACCCTCGTGAGGATAAGCGGTAGAAAATGAATGAATGAATGAACGGATCTTTTTACTGAATGAACCGCAACGATCCGGTTCACTGAAATGAACGGTATTATTTTACTTTTACAATATTTTAGTTTTCTCGTTATTTGGGGTCTTAGTGGATCGGGCCCTCGGTGTTTTGACTGCATAACGGCGTTCACGTAGCAGAAGGGGAGCGACTAATGAACAAAAAGCAACAGCATCATCTCTCCCTCACGGTGCGTTCACACTTGTCATTTTTGATCCGGTTAAAACAAACTCTGGCCCATCTGCTATGCTAACGCATGTAGCGGAAATAATGGCGGCTGGGAAGCAAGCCGTAGTGATGGAAGGTAGTCAACTGAAGATAGTGAAGTAGTGAAGGACAGGAATGGATTTGGAACAGGAAGTAGAAGTAGTAGGTTTGGAGGGTGGGGAGCGATCTGTGTGTTAAAAATAGCCATTTTTATGGGCGCAACAATTGTACTCCCGGAATGTAACCCCCACGGGTGAGCCACGGTATTCCATGTGAGATCCAGCAGTAATCAACAGGATCCTAACTGGCTTCCCCGCCTGCAGCTTCGACCACGGTGGAGGACTTCCAGATCCGCCCTCATTGTCTCTTCGTGCACTCGTACCGGGCACCCACTTTCTGTGACCACTGTGGCGAAATGCTGTGGGGGCTGGTGCGGCAGGGCCTCAAATGTGAAGGTGTGTTTTTCTTCTTGGTGTCCCGTGAGGCATCAGACTGATATGGCGCTCTCTGCAGGGTGTGGGCTGAACTACCACAAGCGTTGTGCCTTTAAAATCCCAAACAACTGCAGCGGCGTGAGGAGGCGACGGCCGTCCAACATCTCGCTGACGGGCGGGCTGGTCAACGTTGCCCGCCCCCTTTCCGCTGAGCCCTCGCCCCCCCACTACAGCGACGATGCTTTACTGGTGCGTACATCGTTGGCGTCACACAATCGCGGTGGAAATGAACGCTACAAAAGTAAAAGAAAAGTTTGGAGTGCCATCTCCGGGTCGGGGATGAGATCCTGCCCCAAGTGGAGGACCTTAAGTACCTTGGGGTCTTGTTGAGATTGAGGGTACGAGTGGTTTTCTCGGGCTCTAACTTAGAGCCTTAAGGATGCCTGCCAGATGCCTCCTTGAGGAGGTTTTCAGGGCAAGTCCAACTGGTAGGAGGCCTTGGGGAAGACCCAGGCAACGTTGGGGAGACTATGTCCCTCAAAAGGCCTGGGATAAGTGGTGGAAGACGTAGGAATAGACAACCAGGAAAAGAGTGCTTAAGTGGAAATAAGCTCTTCTTCTGTCTTTAATTGAGTAAATGTAAACATGTGACGTTCTTGAATGTAACCCTGTTAAATATGTTCCAAATAAACGAAACCATTAACATGTTTTCAAAGCATTTGGCACACTTAAACAATCTTTACTTCTTCTTTCACCCTGCAGTCCCCCGTCAGTCCCAACATGGAGGTAAAGACCTAAAATCCCAAGTCTGCCAACGGCTGCGCCATCATGACATCATCACCTCTGACTCCGCCTCTCTTTACAACAGAAGAACCACTTGGAATACTTCCCAGGCCGGGAGCGGCGCTCCAGCTCGCAGTCGTACGTGGGCCGGCCCATCGAGCTGGACAAGCTGCTGCTGTCCAAGGTGAAGGTCCCTCACACCTTCCTCATCCACTCCTACACCCGACCCACAGTCTGCCAGCACTGCAAGAAGCTGCTCAAAGGTCTCTTCAGGCAGGGCTTGCAGTGCAAAGGTGAGGCGTCCTCACGGAATGTCCTTCATGTCTCCAAAGCACGTCCTCACGTCTTACATGTGTCTCCACAACGTACCACACATGTCCCCACGCCACGTCATGCGTGTCTACACAACATGTCAACCACTCTGCATATGAAGTAATCAAGTAACCAACTCTTGTTTTTCTTCTTCTTCTTGTCAGATTGTAAATTTAACTGCCATAAGCGTTGTGCTGCCAAAGTGCCAAACAACTGTCTGGGCGAAAATGGAGGCAAGTACTAACACCGTAGTTGGGTTTCACGTGATGTCACATCCAGTTGTTGTCGACCCCACCGCATACAAGGAAACAGCCAACAAATGTAGGGAAGCCATCTTTCACGTTTGCTAGCCCTTTCGCTCTCGTCGAATGGACACGACTCCAGTTTATTCATCCATTTTCTACCATTTCACAAGGGTCGCAGGGTTTGCTGGAGCCTATCCCAGCCGTCTTCTTGGGGCGAAAGGCGGGGTCCACCCTGGACTGGTGGCCAGCCAATCACATATAGACAAACAACCATTCACACTCACATTCATACCTATGGACAATTTGGAGTGGCTAATTAACCTAGCATGTTTTTGGAATGTGGGAGGAAACCGGAGTACCCGGAGAAAAGCCACGCATGCACGGGAAGAACATGCAAACTCCACACAGAGATGGCCGAGGGTGGAATTGAACTCAGGTCTCCTAGCTGTGAGGTCTGCGCGCTAACCACTCGACCGCCGTGCAACCAAGCTACAAACAATAACTACAAATGATATATAAAAATGCTGCATATTTGTGCCATTCTCGCATGTGGAAATGATTAAAATATGTATTTTGGAAATCGCTATTACTAAGATAATGGGGGAAAAAGTTCAGGAAATAACCAACAAATGTAGGGAAGCCATCTTTCACGTTTGCTAGCCCTTGCACTCTCGTTGAATGGACACGACTTTGGACATGCTCCAGTTTTATTCATCCATTTTCTATCCTCACAAGGGTAGCGGGGGTTGCTGGAGCCTATCCCAGCTGTCTTTGGGCAAGAGGCGGGGTCCAGCCAATCCCAGGGCACATATAGACAAACAACCATTCACACTCACATTCATACCTATGGACAATTTGGAGTGGCTAATTAACCACTTAATAATCGTGTCATAAAAGAAAACTATATATTGTTATTTCCTAATGCATAAGCACCCAATTATTCAAAGCCGTACATACAAAGCCTTCTGTATTGCAAGGAAACTACATGGAAAAATCTGCAAAATTGGGATATTGGTATTTGTGAAGCGATCGCGTAGTGGACACATGCCTACATCCGTCAATCAAACTGTATTTATGCAGATAAGCGTTCACTGTGTTTCTTGTTTTGGACTATTTTACGTCCTCATACTGGAGACAACCATATATTCCGTTATTCGCTTTTCTATCCAAATTATTACACAAACTGGTACTGAACGTCAGGAATTACTGAACCGGAATTGATGCTAAGCGCCTTGAGGTCACGCGGTTGAAACCCGGCAGTTTCCTAATCGTAGCGGTCCCAAATAGAGACAGAGCCGTGTCTTTGGACTGCAGAGCTGCTGAGCCCCGGGGTGGAGTCCGACGCAGGCATGGCGGAGGGTTGCCTTGACGACCACGACCGAGGCGGCGGCCTTCTGGATGACATGGACGAAGCGCTGATGTCTGAAGGAAGCCTCCTGCTGGAGGCGGGACCGGGCGACCTTGGAGACTTGCATGACCCTGATCTGGATGAATCCAACCGGGCCATCAGGTACTCAGAACTTCACAGAACAGAGTTCAAGGAACTGATCCGGGTGCAGGTGATCTACTATGATTGCATGCAAAATTTTGACCGCCGGGCCCGTAGTCCATTAAAAGAGCCAATAAAAGTCCGTAGACCAGCATGACCTGGTGTGCCGATCCAAACCTAAGAAAACGCAGCCTTGCAAGGAGTTTTTCGTTAGGAATATTCCATTCCGAAGAGAAGATTAGCAGTTCCTGGGACAGAGCCCCGAAGTCAACCACTGTTCTTTCCGGCACATGCTATCTTCTACTTGACCTTCTGCTTTTCCCAACTTCCCCGCAGCCCGTCGACCAGTAACAACATCCCCCTGATGCGAGTGGTCCAGTCGGTCAAACACACCAAGAGGAAGAACAGCAGCGTGATCAAGGAGGGCTGGATGGTCCACTACACCAGCAAGGACACGCTGGTACTCAAAACTAGCACGTGGCTTCGTTTGTAGCGTTTGGCTTAGCATTTGATTCTTTATGAATTCTTCTCAATGTTTCGCTTCAGAGGAAGAGACATTATTGGCGCCTGGACAGTAAATGCATCACGTTGTACCAGAACGACACAGGAAGTAAATATTATAAGGTAATGTGTTTTAGTGTGGAACTTCAGTCCTCCAGAGACCAACTGAAGAACAAGTCCATTCAATGTCAAACCTTCTAGAAGGTGTCTACTTTGTTCTGTGCAGGAGATCCCGTTGGCAGAGATTTTGTCTCTAGAACCAGCTCAGGTGTTCTCGCTGCTTCCTGACGGGGCCAACCCTCATTGCTTTGAGATCGCGACCATCTCGTTGGTCTACTACGTTGGCGAGAACCTGCAGCTTGGCGGCGACTCTGTGGCGGGCAACAACATGCTGGTGATGACAGAAACAAGCTAGCATTGCTAATTGTCAATACTTTAGCTACACTAGTAGCTCGGAGTATTATCTTTGTAAAGGTAGAACATTGTTGATCTCATGAAACGTCCAATGAGAGTACGACCTGACGTCGGGAACGTGCTCGCTTCCAGGTAAGCGGCACGGGTCAGGATGTGTCTCGGATGTGGGAGATGGCCATCAAGCACGCTCTCATGCCTGCCGTCTCCACGGGGATCTCCCACGGTTGTCATGGCGATGGACACAGTGAGTAGACACAAGTGGCGCTCGAATGTGAGATTTGTGAACATGTAAGTTCTTCAACAGGCAGGAAATGACCTGCTCAGGTGTTCACATCGAGTCCTCTCGGGGGCGTCCACTCCCACGCGGTGCCTTCGGAGCTATTTTGACATTTATTGACGTCAACGTGATCATGACTCACGTCGATGCCAGGAGCTCTCCGCTTGGTCTCAGATGACGAAAATAAACATGGCCAACATCTCAACTTGTTTTTGTGTGGCAGTGCTGGAGACTTCACTGATAGAATCATCATCATCATCATCATCATCATCATTAGTCCTGGTGGTCTAACTGTACACGCTGCCGCCTTTCCCACACATGGCACAGGTTTGATTCCCTAGGAAATGCATGTCCCCAGTAACACCCACCCCCTTTTATTGCATCAAGTCATGATTCTGTTGGAGCTCCATCCATTCCATCCTGTTCTCCTCTTCTGTTATCATCTGTCCTGGCATCAGAGCTACGTGGAATGTAGACCCCGGTCCCAATCACATGGTCCATGCATGTGCTTTGTTCCTCTCAAACATTCTACACCTCCTTTGCTCTTTGGTTTGTTCCTTTGCTTCATGATCTTTCTTGAAAGTTTAACAGAGTACAGTTGGGGGTTGTTGTCTTCTATTAGTCCTTTATTTCACACGTTTCTTTTGGAATTCATCTATTTGATTAGTTAGCTCCTTCTGGAATTCCTGCATTTGGTTAGTTATCTCCTTCTGTATTTGGTTGGTTATCTCCTTCTGGAATTCCTGCATTTGGTTAGTTATCTCCTTCTGTATTTGGTTGGTTATCTCCTTCTGTATTTGGTTAGTTGCCTCCTTCTGTAATTCCTGTATTTGGTTAGTTATCTCCTTCTGTATTGGGTTAGTTATCTCCTTCTGTATTTGGTTAGTTATCTCCTTCTGGAATTCCTGCATTGGGTTAGTTATCTCCTTCTGTATTTGGTCAGTTATCTCCTTCTGTATTTGGTCAGTTATCTCCTTCTGTATTTGGTCAGTTATCTCCTTCTGTATTTGGTCAGTTATCTCCTTCTGTATTTGGTCAGTTATCTCCTTCTGTATTTGGTCAGTTATCTCCTTCTGTATTTGGTTAGTTATCTCCTTCTGTATTTGGTTAGTTATCTCCTTCTGCATTGGGTTAGTTATCTCCTTCTGTATTTGCTTAGTTGTCTCCTTCCGTAATTCCTGCATTTGGTTAGTTATCTCCTTCTGTATTTGGTTAGTTATCTCCTTCTGTAATTCCTGTGTTTGGTTAGTTATCTCCTTCTGTATTTGGTTGGTTATCTCCTTCTGTCTTAGGTTGGTTATCTCCTTCTGGAATTCCTGCATTGGCTTAGTTATCTCCTTCTGTACTTGGTTAGTTATCTCCTTCTGTATTTGGTTAGTTATCTCCTTCTGGAATTCCTGCATTGGCTTAGTTATCTCCTTCTGTATTGGGTTAGTTATCTCCTTCTGTATTTGGTTAGTTATCTCCTTCTGGAATTCCTGCATTGGGTTAGTTATCTCCTTCTGTATTTGGTTAGTTATCTCCTTATGTATTTGGTTAGTTATCTCTTTCTGTATTTGGTTAGTTATCTCCTTCTGTATTGGGTTAGTTATCTCCTTCTGTATTTGCTTAGTTGTCTCCTTCCGTAATTCCTGCATTTGGTTAGTTATCTCCTTCTGTATTTGGTTAGTTATCTCCTTCTGTATTGGGTTAGTTATCTCCTTCTGTATTTGGTTAGTTATCTCCTTCTGTATTTGTGTAGTTGCCTCCTTCTGTAATTCCTGCATTTGGTTAGTTCACTGTTTCTCAGATAAAGCGGGGCTGGGTCGAGGTGCCGTGTGTATGTGTGTGTGGGGGGGGGGGGGGGGGGGGGGGGGGGGGGGCAAAGGGCACTTGGGGACTTTCAGACATTGCTAGACCAGCACACAGATAACAGGTTCTCAATAAATATTCCAGTTGAGTTGCTTTTCAAAGAATTGACTGAAAACTGAACATGCCGACATACATAAGATACTAAATCATTAATTAATCATTTCTCTGTGACCGTCAACACAAACAAGCCAGTATGCTAAATGTATGTGACAGTGGTAGCAACATAATAGGCAACAACAACCCGTATACCAACGACCCATCACTACTTCATACTCCCTTATGGATATGTTTAGATACATGTAGAAATGTAAACGTGTCATGTTCCTGATAGTACTATTAGCATAATGCTAACATTCAGTATCATCCAGTAGCAAAGAAGGCATCTGGTTCAGAAACGGGACAAACACATTTTTGCTGCCAAGATCAGTAGATTACAGCATTTACTCAGCATCCCATCAAATTTACACTGATCATCACTATTCTGCTCACAGCCGCTAGGGGCAATAGTTGCTATGATATGCTGTGATCTCATCTAAGAACATCTTCTAGCTGATGACTTTGTCTCGTTGGCGTTTGTCTCCTCAGAGGAAGTCTCTGTCAGCTTTTCAGTGTCCAACCGTCACATCCAAGAGAACGTGGTGAGCGCACACACACACACACACACACACACATATACTGAACATCTCCGTAAAATATCCTTCAAACTGTGATAACCTTCACAACGCCAATCATAACTCATATGACCTGTGAGGCCTTGTCATGATATTGGGATTACTCACTCAGAGTACCCGGAGAAAACCCACGCATGCACGGGGAGAACATGGCAAACTCCACACAGAGATGGCCGAGGCTGGAATTGAACTCGGGTCTCCTAGCTGTGAGGCCTGCATGCTAACCACTCGTCCACCGTGCAGCCTACTACTACTATCATATTTTTGTCACTTAACTGCACAGAAGCTGCTGCACCAACTAAAATGGTATATTGCAGGCGTTGTCTGTCACCACAGACAAACACACACAACATCCACACAAAATACACACCCAGTCACTCAATGAGTTTGTGTATACAAAAAGCTTCAAAAGGCCTCCATTTCCACTTTACATATGTTAAATATGATTTGACGTTATTATTTATCGTAGTTATCATACAATACTGCGCGTAACAAATTGTTGTATTTTACTGTTCATATAACATATAAATATATGTAAATAATGTAAATAAATGACCACTCAATCAATTAACCAAATGTTTGTTTGTTTCAGGACATCAATTCTGTGTATCAGATCTTCCCAGACGAGGTCCTGGGATCAGGACAGTTTGGGATCGTCTACGGTGGTAAAGCAACAACTTCATCTGATCATCTGATTGACCAATAATTTACTGACCAACTACTTACATTTCAACATGGACGTTCGTGGTGTGTGTTGACAGGCAAGCACAGGAAGTCCAGCCGCGACGTGGCCATCAAGATCATTGACAAACTTCGTTTTCCCACGAAACAAGAAAGTCAGCTGCGTAACGAGGTGGCCATTTTGCAGGTACATTCTTTTTCACCTGTGCGGGCAGCGCCTATGACCAAAAAACATAACAAAGTTATTAAGGTGAAAAGCATGAAGACACACACACAAACATGCGCTGAGCGAGACTTCCTGTCGTGAGCGCCTTCATTAGCATGACAACACTGTGGGGGTGTCACTTCCTGGCATGCCATGGTGCTGCTCGGCCTGTTGGCGCCGCCATAGCAACGACCGCACCATCGAGGAAGGAAAGAAAGGAAGTAGAATTTCCGTTTTGTGATTGATTTTTCGATTGTTGCTGCTGAGGTTGGATTTTAAACTTCTTAAAAAATCCTAAAAGTTATGGAAGTAAAAAGTCAGCGGTAGACTCCAAAAAATGTACCTGGTTTCCGATTTGAACGTAGCTATTGATAGCAGAGGTGAGTAAGTGAACGAGTTAACAGAAAGGAATCCTCATCTTTCCAGAACCTTCACCACCCAGGCGTGGTCAACCTGGACTGTATGTTCGAGACGCCCGAGAGAGTCTTTGTCGTCATGGAGAAGCTCCACGGAGACATGCTGGAGATGATACTGTCTAGCGAGAAAGGTCGACTACCCGAACGGATTACCAAGTTCTTAGTGACTCAGGTGACTCTGACCAAAACCACATTGACACTTCCTGGTCAGACAAGCTAACTCTCAGCAAGCTAAGGTGTTGACTAGCATGTGTCTGGTCGTTAGATCCTGGTGGCTCTGCGTCACCTCCACTTCAAGAATATCGTCCACTGTGACCTCAAACCCGAAAACGTCCTCCTGGCATCTGCGGATCCACTTCCACAGGTGAGTTGACCCATTCAACATGGCCACCGAAGAAAAGATGCGTCATGGTCTTCTTGTTTGCGGCTTGAAGGTGAAGCTCTGTGATTTCGGATTCGCGCGGATCATCGGTGAGAAGTCTTTCCGCCGCTCTGTGGTTGGCACGCCCGCGTACCTGGCCCCCGAGGTCCTCAGGAACAAAGGCTACAACCGCTCCCTGGACATGTGGTCAGTGGGCGTCATCATCTACGTCAGGTGGGCGACACGTGGACGTGATGATGTTCATGACGGCAACCGCCTTGGTCACATGTTTTGGTTCTTGCGCTGCAGCCTCAGCGGGACGTTCCCGTTTAACGAAGATGAAGACATCAACGATCAGATCCAGAACGCTGCTTTCATGTACCCGCCGCACCCCTGGAAGAAGGTCTCCCAGGAAGGTGCGTTGACAAGCCAGCCATGTTGCTCTGATGCTCATCAAAACATTTCGAGATTTTGACAGAGCTTGTCCATTTTCTTGTTTGCTTCACGGTCACGAATCTCAAGTCAGGATGCAAACCTGCAGTTACTTTGATTGGACTTCCTGTCGCGTGTTTGACATTTGGACTAAGTGGCATTTTGTCCAATTAAAGTGACACAAATGTCAAAGACTTCCAGGGAAAGTTCCACTTTCATCTCCTGCTGACTTTAATGAGCGACTTTCACATCCTAACCTCCGCCTGGCGTTAGCTTCCAAGCTAACTGGCGTCGAAGGTTAAACAGCTTCCAGCTTGGAGCAGCTCCTTCCTGCTGAGAAGTTTCCGCTCAAGTTCACCTCGTGTTTCTTCCAAATGTTCTAGCGCAGTGCTAGCTCGGCAGATAACAGGTTCTCGATCAAGTTGCAGTTGAGTTCCATTTCAATCACAAAAAAACGACTGCTAGCAACAGGCTACATAAATCCCCTGGCAAACCTATTGGTGTTTGACTTTGCCTAGCTGTAAACGGCCGTGGCTAACTAGCTAGCTAGCTAGAATTATCTGACTAGCGTCTGGTTTTCAGACACCAAATGTGACTCTTTACAAGTGACATCTTGCATGCAGTTAGTTTGGAGCTTGTTTTTGTCCCACGGGGAAGTGGATACATCCATCGGATACGTAGTAACTAGCTAGCTAACTAGCTAGCTAGAATGATCTGACTAGCATCTCGTTTTCAGACTCTAAATGTGACTTTTACAAGTAACATCTTGCATGCAGTTAGTTTGGAGCTTGTTTTTGTCCCACGGGGAAGTGGATACATCCATCGGATACATACTAACTAGCTAGCTAGCTAGAATTATCTGACTAGCGTCTCGTTTTCAGACTCTAAATGTGACTTTTTACAAGTAACATCTTGCATGCAGTTAGTTTGGAGCTTGTTTTTGTCCCACAGGGAAGTGGATACATCCATCGCATACGTACTAACTAGCTAGCTAGCTAGAATGATCTGACTAGCGTCTCGTTTTCAGACTCTAAATGTGACTTTTTACAAGTAACATCTTGCATGCAGTTAGTTTGGAGCTTGTTTTTGTCCCACGGGGAAGTGGATACATCCATCGGATACGTACTAACTAGCTAGCTAGCTAGAATGATCTGACTAGCGTCTCGTTTTCAGACTCTAAATGTGACTTTTTACAAGTAACATCTTGCATGCAGTTAGTTTGGAGCTTGTTTTTGTCCCACGGGGAAGTGGATACATCCATCGGATACGTACTAACTAGCTAGCTAGCTAGAATGATCTGATTAGCGTCTCGTTTTCAGACTCTAAATGTGACTTTTTACAAGTAACATCTTGCATGCAGTTAGTTTGGAGGCTGTTTTTGTCCCACGGGGAAGTGGATACATCCATCGGATACGTACTAACTAGCTAGCTAGCTGGAATGATCTGACTAGCGTCTCGTTTTCAGACTCTAAATGTGACTTTTTACAAGTAACATCTTGCATGCAGTTAGTTTGGAGCTTGTTTTTGTCCCACGGGGAAGTGGATACATCCATCGGATATGTACTAACTAGCTAGCTAGCTAGAATGATCTGACTAGCGTCTCGTTTTCAGACTCTAAATGTGACTTTTTACAAGTAACACCTTGCATGCAGTTAGTTTGGAGCTTGTTTTTGTCCCACGGGGAAGCGGATACATCCATCGGATACGTACTAACTAGCTAGCTAGCTGGAATGATCTGACTAGCGTCTCGTTTTCAGACTCTAAATGTGACTTTTTACAAGTAACATCTTGCATGCAGTTAGTTTGGAGCTTGTTTTTGTCCCACGGGGAAGCGGATACATCCATCGGATACGTACTAACTAGCTAGCTAGCTGGAATGATCTGACTAGCGTCTCGTTTTCAGACTCTAAATGTGACTTTTTACAAGTAACATCTTGCATGCAGTTAGTTTGGAGCTTGTTTTTGTCCCACGGGGAAGCGGATACATCCATCGGGTACGTATTAACATTTTCAAGTGTCTATTGTCGTCATAATAATGTGTTGTTGTTAATGAACATGACCTATTGGCCAGTGGTCTTTGGAATCGACTAATGTCGACTAATTATAAATGATTGAAAAATGTACAAGTAATCCTAGTGATTGGTATCGTTCCATCTTACTCATGGATGATCGGAATCGGACTGGAGCATCCCGAGTTTGAACAAATGCACTAGCTTGCATGCTAATTTGCATTGAAAATCCCTTATACCCACTAGCGATTAGCATTGGCAATTTCATGCAGTACAGTACTGTTGTGCCTTTTTGTATGGCAGTGGCTTTCAAATAACACCACAGGATGTTGACACCACCTTACGGTTTATAAATAGACAACACCCCACTGCATTAAAAAAAACTTCAGAATAAAAGCGCAAGATCGTTTTCTAGTGTTTTTCCCCCCCGGCAAAAACCAACGATCCGTTTTCAGTCCCACGAGTTGAGAAACCGTGTTCTAGCGTGTCTTCATGGTTGCCCTCCTGAGGGGGCGGCAGGAAGTTAGTCTGTGACTCACCAGCATTTAGACGACGACAACATGAGTCAGAGAAAGAATGTGAGGCAGGTAAAAGTCGAATTCTTGTCTTCTCGGGACGCTGTATCCACGGCAACAGAGACGTTTTGGACACATTTAGGACTGAATATTTTGAGTGTTTTAATAAGGTGTCTTTATGAATGCGGGGGACATGCGATGTCCCGCTGAGACAGACTTCCATCCCAGGTGGACGTCATGGTTCAGACAGTGTCCCAGGCGGAGGACTGAAGAGGACAAAAATGTGGGCGTGGTCATAGGAGGCGGGCCGAGGGTCCATTGAAGCCGGCGTGCATTCATGCGCATAATGCCAAGCGATGGAGGCCCCCCCCCAGGCACGAGGGGCCCCGCGTTCTCAGAGCTGTTCAGCCCGCTGACCCCTGAAGAAATGTTAACATCATGTTAGCTTTGCTCATTAGCCTCTGCTGGCCCCGCACACCGGGGGGGCCAACCCTCAAGCCCCCGCCTCTGACGGCCTCTTCCTGTGTCTGCAGCCATAGACCTGATCAACAACCTGCTGCAGGTCAAGATGAGGAAGCGTTACAGCGTGGATAAGACGCTCAGCCACCCGTGGCTGCAGGTGAGACGCGGTGACCGCGACCTTCACGTGACCTCGCCTGACCTCACTGCCATCTTTGTCCCCTCCCAACACACACACAGGACTACCAGATGTGGTTGGACCTGCGGAGCCTGGAAGGCCGCGTCAACGAGCGCTATGTGACACACGAGAGCGACGACCTACGTTGGCATCATCACGCTCAACTCGGCGGTCTGGTCTACCCCGCCTACCACGTTGACGGCCAGGGGGCGGAGCTTTACGGGGAGCGGGAGGAAGAGCTCGAGACGCTGAGCGAGCGAGTCAGCGATCTGTGAGCGGCCAAAGTCGACATCGAGCGTCGGACGGAGATGTATTGATAAAAAGCCACGCGATAGTGTTTTTTTTTCTTACAACTTTATTTTACGAATGTAGACTTTATTCTCATTTCGATTTTATGACGGTTAGCAGCTTGTGTATCAGTGTGCTTTGCTGCTTACCAAATAAAAGCCAAATTATGCTCAATCTTTCTTTTGGTCTCAACAAGTTGATGCTGACGGTCTGGGTGTTTCTCTCCGAGCCGTTCAAAAGTCTGTTCACTTATAAGACAGCTAATGCTAATGCTAACGCTATGCTAATACTAAATCAAGCTAGATGCGTGCCATAAAAATAAAAAAAAACACATGTTAGCATTTCTACTTGAATTTGTAGAACTGCTAGTAAGAACAAAAATTAACCAAACAATCAGCTTAAAGTCAAATATATATAAAAAAAATAACATATGGTCATGTTTATTGAGAATTAATGTCAAACATGACATACTGTATATAACATTGTTCATGCTAAAAACATTGTTCATGCTAAATGTATTTATTTAACACTTTTTGTGTAGCGCAAATGGACTTTGAATGAAATAAATAACATATATTCATTGAAAATCATTCAAACAACGACATTTTATAAGCGTCTTGACACTTTTACGTCAATATCACGTCAGGATTTCCATATAGGAATTTCAAGGCCACAAGCCTGATATTTACCTCGCTTGTTTTCTATGAATTGATTGAAAACATACAACAAAAACGGGATGAATTGTACTCTATGACACCCTTTTAAGAACCTTACAATGACTAAAGGGACTTAAAACTTATCTTTGATGGAAAAAAAATGAGCTTTCGAAATGAGCTAGCTTACCTGATAGACTGCTATTTCCGGGGAAGCCGCTTTAGCTCTTTTTATAGTCACGTGACTGTCATATGACTACCACTCGAAAATATATATTTTTTTTACTATATTAAAAGTAACCTATAAGTCACAAATAGTACTTCAGTTCGATTAACCACAAAGCTGAATAAAGTAGAATAGGATACATTTTAATTGTGTGTGTGTACGTGTGTAATTGCAAATGGCGGAATGCTCGGGTCAATAAAAGACTTTGTCACATGACCATGACACGCATTTCCACTTCCTTTCACATTGTACACGGGGACCAACAATTTATTTTCAATCTACAGAAAATATCCAAGGATAAAAAAACAGAAGATGACAATTACTTCTGTTGCCACTAGATGGCGCCCTATGAGAAGCCACTGCAGTATCTGTATCGCTCGTGTACGCGCGTGTGTGTGTGTGCGCGCGTGTGTAACACCTACCGCGGTGCTTGTTGGGACACGGCAGGCCACATGAACACACACACACACACACACACACATTTAAGAAAGAGACGACAACAACAACAAACACAAACAAACACGGTGAAATAAAAGGAGATGATTTTAAAGATTCGGAGGCCGTGGAATATATGAAATATGCATGAATTAATAAATGAAATAAACAGCACGCATGACGATCGGTTCATTATGGCACCAAAAAAAAAAGACAAAGAAAAATGATTTGCATCCAAGTGAAATAAAGGAAAGTACACGCAGCTTGACGTGAATGTGTTGACGTTTACCGGGCATCATCAACTATTTATTTGATTTTTATTTTTATTTCTCCAAAGTCATAATCAACATTATAAATAAATCCTACATACTAGCACTATAAATAGTATTACACATTTATTAAAAACATGATTATTTTAGCATAACAAGAACGTTTACTAGTTTCATTATACACAAAAATGCAATATTTTGGTTGGAAAATATTTTTAGAATGAGCATTAGCATTTTTAAAATGATTTTACAGTCGATGAGTAAATTTAAAACTATAAAAAAAATATTCGAATTAGACTTTTATTAGTATGATCGTTTTACAATCATTATTATTGTTAATGTTTAAAAATGAGAATAAAATCCAATTTGTCATTATAATATTAATATTGACGTGTTTAAAACGTATTTAGTCGTGTTAGTGAATTTGTGTTGATGTAATACAAATTATTTTTGTTGTTAAAAATACCGTAATGGATATAATTGATGTAATCGAAAAAAAAAATTATATTATTTGACAGCATCAAGTTATAAATCATTTTTTCCAACATCATTTCGACTTCTTTCTTTGTTCCTCCCCGTCGTCATGACGATCAAATAAAAGCGTTTGATTTATTTTATGATAATTATTTTTGTACCTGTGTCTTGTCTTTGTGCGGCTGGTCTCTTGCTGCCGGGTAGAATCCGTCCAGGTCGTCTTTGTGCTGCCGCTCGTTAAGAAAAGTCCTGCTGAGGACAGGAGACAAAACCTTGCTTTTTTTTTTTTTTTTTTTACCCTAACACCAAATTATTGAAAAAATAAATAATAATAAAGAAACATCCATTCATCATAGATAATATTGATTGGCAAATTATTAGAAAAATTGAAAGAAAGACACATTTCTAAATATAAATATAAGAAAAGTGTATGAATTGATGGAAAAAAATGGTAGAAAAGACATAAAAAAGAGTAGTAAAGGAATATTTGTAAAGTGAAAAAAAATCAAGTAAAAATGATAATAAAGAAACATTTATAAATGGAAGATAATCTTTTGTAAAAATTGTTTTTTTTAAATTTATTGTTGTTTATTTGCTGCTTTTTTTTACATTTCAGACTTTTGTAAATGCATATTTGATTTATTGAAATATTTCTTTTTACTTTGACTTATTATTATTATGTATGATATGTATTTTAATCTTTATTTAAAAAGATAAGTAGAATGAATTTGTTTTTAAAACAATTTTTTTCAGATTTTTTGAAGTTGAAATAATGAAAAAGCACAAGTCGACGGTGGACAGTTTTTTTATCTTCTTCCTTTCTAACGCTGTGTGTGTGTGTGTGTGTGTTGTCTTGCGGCTTCATTCATCTTCACGGTCTTCTGTCCTCAGCGTCTCCACGAGGACGCGAGCGGAGACGCAAAACGACAAGGAGCCGCCGCACAGCAGGATGCGGTTCCGCTCGTGGTTCCGCTTACGACGGGGATGGAATGGAGGAGCCCGGACTTGGCTGGGAGCTGAGAGCGCGTACGTGTTCTGGTCTCGCCGCGCAGTGATGATGGCAGGGTTGCCGTGGTAACCCCTCCTGTCGGTATGTTGAGTGACAAACACGTCGGAGCGTTTCAGCGCGGTGTTAGGAAACAGAACGAGAGGAGACGGCGGCGTCCAGCCTCCCTCCGTCTGTTGATGACACGCAGACGCACACAAGACAACAAAAGACTGACAATTAACGCTCCGTCTCGCGCTTGACGCTTTGTTGTTCGCTCCCGATGAAACGTTAGCGATCGCACGACAAGCAGCCAACTTGTTTGTGTTTCCTTTAATGGATCGACGCTAAACAAGAACCTCGTCCATTGTTCTTCTCGCAACTAAAGACTCGGCAAAGCAACGACCGTCCCACCTGACGACCTTTACATCCTCTGACCTTTCACCTTTGTCAGAACCTGTGGCCCACCCGGAGACCACCGGGGAATCGAACCTGCATGCTTCTAGTTCTAGACCACCACAAGCCAATCGCAAGCCGACCATTGAGCCTTCATCACTTTGGATGGACGCCCCATCAAGGACTTGTAGTAGATCTTCAATAGCAGATCTTCTGCTGTCATGTGACCGACATCAACGCAGCCTCATAATGTGATCAAGTGTGTTTCCACGGCAACCAAACGCTCCATTCCGACCTCGGAAAGGCAGGGCAGCTGCAACAAGGCCCCTCCCCTCGCTCGGCGGATCGATGTTTGTGCGGCGGCCGGAGGCCTGCGGAGGGACGCTTTGAAAGGCGCCTCCTCACACGCTGACAGTTTACGCCGTTTACCGATGACAGCCGCAAACATCTGTGCGTGCGCACGTGCGCACGTGCGCGAGGCGAGGGCGGGAAAGCGACTGCCCGCTGGGATAATAGCGCCAACTGGGAGGTTTGTGAGCGGCGTTAAAGTGGCGTACAGGAAGTAAACAACAGCCAGCAGAAACGCTTTTTAATTGATTGAAAACATCAACGCTCGTCAATGAATGTCGTTTTTTCCTTGAAGCTGTCAATCAACGTCGTGGTTGTGGCTCGCCATCGCCGATGCTGGATTGTCGTCTTGGCGACTGTAATCACGGCACCCCTCCCCCTCCCGCGCGACCCCGGAGGTGAGACAGGCAATCAGCGATGGCGTCTAATGAGACAACAGATGGCGGCCATGTTGTCCTCCGGCAGGAAGTGAAGCGGTCGGCGTGGGGATGGGCGCCACGAGGCCCACCTTGATGAGGCGGACCCTAACGACCATAACGGAGCTCAGCCAATGAGACGTCTCGAGCGTCCACACGTCCAACTTTAGACTTCCAAAGACTTTCGGACGTGTTGACATGACACGTCGCTGTCCGCCATCTTGTTCCGACACTGCTCATTGGGTGGTGCCAAGCGGCGCAACGGTGGTCAATGATTGGAGCTGATGGGGGCGTGGGGGAGGGACCTCCACCCGTCAGAGCGACAAGGACTTGTTTTGGTTTCAGAAAGAAGGGGGGGAGGGGTTGATGGTGATACTGGTGATACTGGGGAAGGTGGGGGTCAAGGGAGGGGGGGCATCATCCAAATCAGCTTTAATCAAGACGCCTCCTCGCATCAAATCAGACAAATGATTACCGCCATTCAGGCGTCGATGGCGAGGGGCCGAACTTGCCGCAATCAGCTCACTGCCGCCGCCGCCGCCTACTTCCTGGATATTGTGCCTGTTAATAGTTTGATGAAAGGACGTTGCGATTTTTGGCGAGAATAAACGACCCTGACTGTTTGGATCATCGTTTCACTTCCTGCCAGGTCACGCGTTGCCCTTTTGTGGGCGCGCTCTTTTTCCCACGCTCCACCTGTTCCCGCCCAACGCCGCCCCACCTTCCCCCCGGGGGAGCCTCCGTGGTCGCGGGCCACGCCGCCACAGCCGCACACCCCTCGGAAGTCTGGGAAAGACCGGGAAAGCTTTTCCCAGACGTCGTTAACAGCGAGTACACTCTGTCGGCACGCAGGAAGTAGACCTGCGAGGATGCGGCGTCTGAGCCGGGAGACGCGAGATGTAGCGGCCTGTAGCATGGAAGTCCATGGGGGATAGCGGGGGCGTGGCATCTGGTGTGGAGGGGGCGGAGTCAGCCTAAAGATGGCAGATTGTGTTTCACAGTAATTGCAGGATCGGTGATCAGTGAATGTGCGGCGTTGGATCAACAAACAGCCCAAAGTTTGGTTCCCACGCTGACCCTGGATCAGTCATTTATGGCAATGAGACTGCGGCTACATGTAAGCTAGCTCTTTGCGATGACACACACGCACACACACGCAGGTACGGCGATTGGTAATCAATCATAAAGACGATCCCGGCTACCAGATCCAGTGGCCTCACTCCGGCGTCTGATTGGACGATCCAGAGGGGGTTCACCGAGACGTAAACAATCCCACGACCTGCCGCGCACCCCTCAGCCATCTTTCTCGGTGCTCGCCCCCTCGGGGGACAGTCGTGGCAGCATGGGGATACCTGCTGGCCCCTCCCCTTTGGTCCTGATTGACAGATGGCCGCATCCATTAGATGAGAATGATAAGTGGCTTTCCATTGGCGGAAAGAGCTTCCTCTTGACCTTTCACCCCCCGACCACAACTCTTGACCCCTCTCGGGGCATGAGCGGCCCCTCCCTGCCCTGTTTAGCCTGGGTTTAGCCACAGGTGCAGGACTGCGGGACAGGGGGGGTATCAAGGCAGGGGTCACAGTGGTAACACAAAAAGTTCTTCAAGACCCCTCCCCGTTCTGTCACGCTCACCGGCCGCCATCTTGCCTCCCTGGCACGGGCCACCCTGTCTCTCGGCGTTAATGAGCAGCGGTGCGCTCGGCATGGCGAAGCGGCGCCATGATTGCGGTACGCCATCAAGGAAATGAGTGTTGTTTCCCAGGCGCCGCGTGGCACAGCGAGGGGTTTGCGACATAACAAGTTGCTTTTGTTTACGGCGGCTCGCTAGCTGTTTTCATTACGCCGCCGGCAGCCCGAAGACTCGCCGCCAGCTGCCACAAATCACACCTTCAATTATTCTGCTTTGCTTTGGAGCATCCAAATATTTAGTGCACTTAGCGTGAACAAAAACAGTCGTAAAGTCATTACGCCACCGCCGCTGGAGGAGGAGGAGGAGGCCTGCCGAGACCAGGAAGCGGCGCTCCACGGAGGGAGCAAGGAAGCAAGGAGTTAAGCCAAAGAGGAAGCAGGCAGCTGCGGGGCCTGAGGTCAAAGGTCAACCCTTCTCAGCTCTACCCCGGCCTGAAGTCGACGTTCTGAAAGCGACGGAGCCGTAGAAGTACGTACCACGTTTATCCCGGAAATCACCTCCTCCGATAAACATCTGATTGACAGCGGCGATGGCTTTCCACACAAACGACCGCTAATTGTCCCAACTCTGTTGCGGCTCCCACACGAACTTCCACCGGGAAAAGATTCCACCTGAAGAAGAAAGTCATCATCAGTTTCGTTAATTTTGTGCAACCAGTCCTTAATCCCTTAATGAAATAATTCCACGTGGGAAATTGAGAAGGAAGAAGGCAAGGCTTTTCCACACAGATTTTCCGAGGAGCGTGTGGGTGAGGAGTCGGAGCCAGGCGTGGCGGGACATGGACGTGAGGCGCTTCGCTGACACATATTTTTCACGCAATTTTGGAATAATAATAACTTTTGCGCACGTCCTTTGTCACCTTTGGATGGCGTACGGGTCGGATGTACAGTCGCAGTGGCGCCGCATTCGTATCGGATCGGATGCATACGAAACTGCCGCGGACTTTGGAAAATCAAAATCGGAAAAATCAGATGTAAGAAAAAAGAAATTGATTTGTAGGGTTACTGCCTTTACACATTAAAGTACGCCAAAATGCAGTACACTAGCCGAATGCTATGATCAGGTGATGGACACTTACCGCCCTCAATAGCCGCCATCTTGGCTACATAGCAGAGTAATTATCATTAATTAACATGTAAATATTATGATACTCTTTTAGGGTGCACAATGCTAGTACGCTAGCAACACTCAGCAACTAAGTACACAGTGTACTTATCGAAGTGTACTGACGCAAGTATTCCGTTTGAAACACAGCAAATGTTTTGATGTCAGCGAGCTCTCCGATTGGTGCAATCATGTCAAATGATCGTCAGGATGCAGCGGCCCCGCCCCCGAAATAAACGCGACAACCTGCTAGGAAAAACTCACCCAAGAAAAGTTCTCCCAAACGTTCTCTGCGGACCCCCCCGCCCCCGGTTGAGGGAGTCATTACTGCCTCCGTCGGCTACGATGAGCCTCTCAGCTCCAAACATGGCCGTCTGTAGCCGCAGCGCTTGATTGGCAGGAGCCAGGGGGCGTGGGGGTGGGGGGGTTGGTGGGGGGGTTCGTGTGATGGGAACGCCACTCGAGATGTGAATTGGCTTCGCCACTCCAATCAGGCCGCTGGATGACAAATGAAGTGTGTCTCTCTCTCTCGCCCCTTCCTCCCTCCGCCCCCCCCCCCACCTTCACACTTCTCCTCGCCGTCCGGGTGCGGGAAGAAAAGGCGAGTTCATGTGGGAGCGCTTGACAGCAACACAATCACGTTTCTATTCAGCGCCCCCGCCCGCCTCCTTTAGCTAGCGCTAGCAGGCTAGGACCAGGCCGCGCGGCCCAATTAGAAGGCGGCGCAGAGAAACCGTGAAAGACACAAAAGGTCTTTAGAGGTTTGGACAGGTGTCTCATTTGGCCGCAGGACACACAGGAGCCTTTTTTATCCCGCCTTCAATTTGTGGGCAGAAAGTGAGGAAGGTTATTTGTCGTGCTGTCATTCCTCTCGTCTTTCTCGCCGCCCGTTTGTCCTCGCCGAGCCTCCATGGGAATGGCGGCTGGAAATGAAATCATCTTTGTGGCCGCTTTTGCCCCCCCCCACACCACCCCATCCCTCCCGCCACTCCACCCAACCCCGATGAAAAAATCCTCACGGGCGAAGATCATCCGTTCGTTTTCCTGCCTGTCACTCATTTGCATACGAAAATAGGTGTTTGTGTTTAGATGTGAAAACGATGGGGGGGGGGATCGATTCCAATAATCTATTGATATGAAGTGTGTATCAGAGCTATATATTTTACAAATATTTGTGTGTTTTTGGTTGTGTTGTTGATATGATACAGTTGATGCTGACATATTGTTTACAAATTCGGGAATAAGTGGGAGGCCTCCGGAAGACTTTGAAGGATTTCAAAGAGAGATTTAGCTTAAATAATTGCATGCAATAAAAGGGAATCGTTGTATTCCTTTGTTCATATTGTTACATTATTGTATTAATAATTAATAACAGTGGATTTTTGCACATTCACGATTCAGCATTCATGACTCAAATTCCTATTTTTTTTCCTCCAAAAATAGGCCATTTTTCCTGCAGAAGGTTTATGCTTCAATTTTTTTTTTTTTTTTTGGTGGTCCTTGAACGCACCGTAGTTGTGTGTGTGTGTCACTGTGACTCGGATTCCATCTGTTCATGGATCGTCTTGCATTGTCATCCATTAGTGGTGAGTTCCTATACATTTTAAACTTCATATGCGTTTCGGTCAAGGGCCTGAGGTCAAAGGTCAACAACCTAAAATAATGATTGCAATGATCACATTTGTTGCAAATGTTGATCCAAAATCAGAGAAAAACGCAAACATCAAGCTAACGGGATGACATCTGGACGCTACCTTGAACAGCAGCGTGAGTGGGAGACGTGGAGGCCATCATCGGGCGAGATGGAGGGTGAGGTGGGTATGGGGGGGGTTTGGGGGGGGGGTAATGTGAGAGTGCTGGAGGTGACAGCTATTGTGAGAAGGTGTGAACGGCCGAGACAAGAGGACTCAAAGTTGTTCTTGTCCTGAGAGGAAGAGGACATTCACCCCCTCAAAAAGCACCCCACTCTGCCCTTGTACCCCCTCAGCGCCCCCCCCCCCCCACCCCAATTAGACAAACATTAAGGTCGATTAAGAGCCCTCACGGGAACGTTGGCTCTATATAATTACCTTAATGGCCGCACTCTTTCTCTCTTTCTGTCTTTTCTTTGCACTTTCAATGTCTTAAACAAACTTAGAGGGCCCGAGTGGGAGGGGTGGGGGGCCGGCGAGGTAGACAAACGTTGATGGGCAGCAGGGGGGAGTTGGGGGGGGGGGGGTGGTTTCCCATTAGGCTTTGTGGCGCTGGTCCTTCCACAAAGGACTCGCTTGAATTGGACCTATTGGCCCACAAACACAGAGCTGTTCCCACCGAGGGGGGGGGGGGGGGACACAAAACAGACCCCCGACCGGGAGGGGGGTCAGGGGGGAGGATGAGGAGTGTAGAGGGAGAGAAGAGAGATGATGAAGATGTCCGCCATGATAGTGATGTCAAAAACAATAGACTGCTTTCTGCTGGCTCACTTCCTGTCTTGCCGGGGTCGGGGGTCAAAGACCGGTCTTGTCCAACCACAGCGAGAGAATCACGAAAGGGCAACGCGACCTCATGGTTGCCAGGCCTCAGACCGGCGACAGAAGCAACTTCCTGTTCGAGAGAACATGGCCGCTTGGCGACAACTTCTTCAACAAGTTAGCCAACACAGCCGCCGCCAACATGGCCGCCGCGAGCCCGAAGGACGCGTCAATCCAAAGCAGAACAAAGCCGGTCTTTGCCGCCTTCTGGCAGGTTGCAAACCGCAAAGCGGCGTTGGGATCTGTGGACCCACGGCCGCCAGAACACGTGGCTTCGAGCGCGCTGCTGCTCGCCACCGCTCGCCACCGCTCGCCTGATTGACGCGCCGCAGTCGATTGTTGAGCCGCCAGCTGGCCGCCAGTGCCAACAGCTGTGTCAGAAAGAGAGCGCCAACTGTGGCGTGTGATTTCGTCCCTGCAGCCTCACGTCTTCCAGAGAGTTTCACTTCCTGTTTGCGAAGGTGGACGGTGTCAGCCAATCAGAGAGTAGATACGCTGTCATCACGTTAAGTCTGATAAAGAAGACAAAAAGTCCAAACTCGTGTCCCAACGGTGGCGTCAAATTAGCGCCACCCGGTGCCCGTGTGGTGCCACTAGCATAAATGAGTCACTTTACAGTCGCCGCTTTAAGCTGTCACGCAATTTAATGCTGCTTTTACGCTTCTGTTCCATCAACGCCGCCGTGTTTGGAGCTTTTGTGCCAGCTAGCGTTAGCGCTGACATGTTTCAGCAGCACAATAATGAGACTTTTCACCGAACAAAAGAACGCCGCCGCTGACGGCCTACTTTGACACCGCCTGCGTCGGACGCGGCGGGGCGCCGCTCCAGACCGGCACTGCTGCTCAAACACGGTGACAGGAAGTCACGGCGGCGCGGGACCTTTGATTATGTTGCTGCATAGGGGGCGGAGTCACAACTTAGCCATGAAAGAACACATTCTTTCATTCAACTTTCTTTTTCATTTTAGTCCATCAGCTTCTCCTATCGTTGACGTTCAGTATGACGACGCGTGTACTGTATGCAGTACCGGAGATACATTTTTCATTGGGGAGGCCAAGGTGAGACCGTGACTCACGCCGGATGTGACCGCAGCCACGTAAGTCCGACTCCATACCATTTTAAAGAAAACTGTGGCGTTAAAAAATGGAATCGTCCCATATTTAGAAATAAACTTGTCACAGGCTAAGCTAATGGATGCCTGCAGCGTGACTGATTGCTCACCGATCAAACTTCGGATTTTCTGGCATCTTTGTTTAAACCAGGGGTCTCAAACATGCGGCCCGCGGGCCAAATGTGGCCCACAGGACACTAGTTTGAGGCCCCCCGCCTTGATATGAAAGTTTAATGTTAGTGCGGCCTGCGCAAGTTTGATAGATAGATAGATAGATAGATAGATAGATAGATAGATAGATAGATAGATAGATAGATAGATAGATAGATAGATAGATAGATAGATAGATAGATAGATAGATAGATAGATAGATAGATAGATAGATAGATAGATAGATAGATAGATAGATAGATAGATAGATAGATAGATAGATAGATAGATAGATAGATAGATAGATAGATAGATAGATAGATAGATAGATAGATAGATAGATAGATAGATAGATAGATAGATAGATAGATAGATAGATAGATAGATAGATAGATAGATAGATAGATAGATAGATAGATAGATAGATAGATAGATAGATAGATAGATAGATAGATAGATAGATAGATAGATAGATAGATAGATAGATAGATAGATAGATAGATAGATAGATAGATAGATAGATAGATAGATAGATAGACGAAATGTTGTTGCCTATGGATGCTGTATTAACGATTGAATGATTGATTAATGTTCATGTTAAAGGTGAAATAACTGTTAATAGTTATCCTCCCTATCGGTGTGGAAGTGGTAAGTTTCTGGCTATTTAAGTTGAAAGGAAATAACTTGAAGGCTACCGTTTAGGTCGCTAGCTCTCTAGTTTGCGAGTTAGCATCATGTCTCATGTTATATGTCTCAAATCATATGCCTAATCATGTCTCAAATTTGTCTCATGTCATATGTTTAATCCTATTTCTAGGACTACGTTGTGCTAGCCATAGCATTTCAGTATGTGGAATCAAACTATGGAATGGATTGAGTAAGGGAATCAAACAATGCACAACGATGAGCCAATTCAAGAAACAATACAAGCAGTTGATGTTTGCTAAATCCAAGGATGAAGAGTCTTGAACCAGTCATGATGTGCTATATATATCACTATATTGACACGCACTATGGTACACATTATGGCATTGGATGCTCATATCACCGAGTACTTTGGTACGAGGTACATTATTAAAAAAAACAACAACAAAAAACTTAAACTGTATTATGGAAAGCAGGAAGTGAACAAATGTAAGAGTTAGTGATTGTAAAAGTACCAGATGGAGGGGTAGGATTTAATAAGCTTTGCTTCTTCCTACTCCTTTTGGACTGATTATGGGATGCATTCAATTGTAATCTGATGCATGTTCAAATGAAATTAAACCATTATCATTACCATTATCATATTTCATCATGTCTCATCATGTGTTATTGTGTCTGATATGGTACATGTCTAATCATGGCTCATGTTATGCCAGTAATCATGTCTCATTTTGTCTCATGTTATATGTCTAACCTTGTTTCATCATGTCTCATTTTGTCTCATGTTATATGTCTAAACATTTTATCATGTCTCATATGTCATATATCCAACCCAATGTTTTATTGCGTGTCATGTCATGTCTCATCATGTCTCACTGTGCCTCATGTCATATGTCTCAATGCCTCTCAATCATGTCATGTTTCATGTCTGATGTCATATGTCTAATCATGTCTCATGGCGTATGTCTATGTCTAATCATATCTCATATGTCATGTCTCATTTTGTCTCATGCCATACATCATGGCATAATCATGCCACATGTCATATATCCAGGTGTGCTTCATTGTGTCTCATTTTGTCTCATTCCATATACCTAATCATGCCTCATATCATATATCCAGTGGTGTTTCATCATGTCTCATTCTGTCTCATGTTATATGTCTAACCATGTTTCATCATGTCTCATTTTGTCTCATGTTATATGTCTAACCATGATTCATCATGTCTCATTTTGTCTGATGTCGTATGTCTAAACATTTTATCATGTCTCATATGATATGTCTCATCATGTCTCATGTAATATGTGTAATCATTTGGCCTCATGTCATATATCCAATCCAATGTTTTATCGCGTGTCATGTCTCATCATGTCTCACTGTGCCTCATGTCATATGTCTCAATGCCTAATCATGACATGTTTCGTGTCTGATGTCATATGTCTAATCATGTCTCATATGTCATGTCTCATTTTGTGTCATGTCATATACCCAATCATGCCTCATATCATATATCCAGTGGTGTTTCATCATGTCTCATTTTGTCTCATGTTATATGTCTAACCATGTTTCATCATGTCTCATTTTGTCTGATTACATTTTATCATGTCTCATATGATATGTCTCATCATGTCTCATTTTGTCTGATGTCGTATGTCTAAACATTTTATATTGTCTCATATGATATGTCTCATCATGTCTCATGTTATTTGTGTAATCATTTTGCCTCATGTCATATATCCAATCCAATGTTTTATTGCGTGTCATGTCATGTCTCATCGTGTCTCACTGTGCCTCATGTCATATGTCTCTCATCTCACGCGCCTAATCATGTCTGATGTCATGTTTCGTGCCCGATGTCATATGTCTCATGTCGTATGTCTAATCATAGCTCATATGTCATGTCTCATTTTGTCTCATGTCATATATCCAGTGGTGTTTCATCATGTCATGAACTAATCAGGCCTCATGTCATACGTCTCATCATGTCTCGTCACGCATATAATCATGTCTGTCATCTTTCATCATTGTCTCATGTCTCATTGCGTCTTATGTCATATGTCTCATCATGTCTCCTCATGTCTGATGTCATGTCTCATTGTCTCTGATGTCTGATCATATTTCATCATGTCTCATGTCATATGTCTAATCATGTCTCATTATATGTCATGTCCATGTCAGGTTTCGAACTTTCAGGGGTGATTTCATGCGGTCTATAAAAACGACACTGGATTTGTCGTCTGTGTTTTCATTGGTCAGCGTGTGTTTGCTGATTGTTTAGGTTGTCTCGCCTTCTCTTTTTGACTCCACCCCCTCCTTCACACTTTGCCTGCACCTGAGAGTGGCTGTCAATCATTGGCGGTGGTGGTGGGGGGGTTGACAGATGGAGGTGAGGGAGCTGCTGGCTGGCTCGATACGCGTCTATAAATACGTTAGACATGCAGATGGACACCAACAGTATGGACCACGTAGATAGACCACATATATATGTACAGTATCTATATGTATATGCCAAATATATATGTATTGTATCTCCCCCTCTCATTAGCAGTCTGGGAAATACGCAATATGGGGATATTATGATATCATACTGATAAATCCGATTACATTTTAAAAAGTTCCGATTATCCATAATTTAAAAAAAACATTCTAATAAAGCGAGATTAAACGTACTGTGGTATGTGTGACTCGGCTAAGATGAGCAAATCAAACGCTCCTTTTCTGTGATGTGCTGCACGCCTGCCGTGAGCTCACCTGTAAACAATCATGGTGTCAAACATGTGGAAATGCCAGTATCGCTACGACGGTGTTTTGAGGTCCACATACTGAAAAGTCAAAGGATGCGGGGGTCACTTTGACCTTTGTATGTTTTTTTTTTTTAATATTTATTCTGCAAAAAGGTTTGCCGTATAATTACAGACAAAGCTTTGTGTTATTTAACAGCATCAACATTCAAGCTTCTTCTCTTTATTATTATTATTATTATTATTTTCCTCGGCTAACACAGCGTTTCAGTCAGGCTAGCTGTAGTAAGAGATGACCTTCAAAGTTAGCTTCCAACGACCTAGCTGGCGTTGGCGCCATGAAAGGGAAATATACCAGGGAAACAAACCTTTCTTCTCGTCACAATGACATGATTTTGGACATGAAGTCGTATGACATCCTCGTCAGGAGTGTACTGCATCAACGGTGACTTACCCCCCCATATGCATTCAAAAAAGTAATACTGTACATTTGTATCACAAAGATGTCAAACTCAATTTACCTGGGGGGCACCAGAGCTAGGTTCTGGGTGAAGCCGGGCCGCATCAGGTTTTCAAAAAAAAAACAAAAAAAAAACAAAAAAAAAAACGCATTTATTAAAAACTGGAAAAAAAATCTATAAAAAAAATCTTCAATGCTTTTGCTTCTGCTATACCCTACACTTTTTCGGTACTTTGGTTCCGGTTTTCCACACCAAAATATCTGATAAAACATTCCACTGTTGTCAAATATCTTAATTTTTATTTTTCTATACACAAAATAACATAACAAAAATAAATAAACAAATTAAGAATAAAGACAATAAATCAATCAATCAGTAATAAATAAGTAAAATAATAATAAAACAGCAAATAAGAAAAACGTAAGAAACCACAACCACATTCAAATGTACAGTATTAACAGTTATTTAACCTTTAACATGAACATGAATGAAACTTAATAATTTGACCCAATTAGCAAGTTAGCAGCGTGGTAACTTTAACAACATGTTTTAACATGAGATGCTTTATCTTGACGTGTATTTTCCCGTTTTATTCCAAATAATTTCCTGCATTTATTTGTACCCAGCGTCATTAGCCTTTAGCTTCATTGCTAATCCAAAGCAAAACAGGGCGGGGTAACAGGGTAGGGTAACAGTATGGGCGGGGCAAAATCATGTTCATTGTGTCCGGTATGCACAAAGCTTTAAGCTGTCATTTCAACATTAAACTTTGGTATCAAGGTGGGGGCCTCAGACTAGCGTCTCGCCCGCGGGCCGCGAGTTTGAGACCCCTGCTGTGTGTGTTTAAGGGCTGTGTGTTTTCACCAAAATGCCGCAGTTGAGTTTCAGCGTGTTAGCAATCTTATTCAAGCCTAAAGCAACAATTATTTTTTTTTTGTATCCTCAGAGACGTCTTAGCAAACTAAGTCCAATGCTGAACTTCCAGTCATCGGGATAAGAAGAGTGTGAGAGTGATGACACCAAATTTAACACACCTGCCCTCCATTCACACCTAAGACTAACACAATGAGTCACATGATTCTGTTAATTTTAAAAAAATTGCTAATTGGGCTCAATTTGTCCATTTTATCATAGGGGCGTCCTCCTTTTTGTTGCTAGCGTTTTAGACATTAAATGTTGAGTTATTTTTAGGGGACAGCAAATTTACACTGATCCAAGCTGCACACGGACTACTTTAAATTATATCAAAGTGTCATTGCTTTAGTCCCATGAAAAGATCTAATCAAATATTTTCAGGAATAGAAGAAGTGTAGTCACTGTTGTGACACACTGTATGTATTGTATCTCCATGTACTGTATACACATGAATGTATATGTCTTGTATTTACATTTATATACTGTATGTATACACTTTCTACTCCTTTCCACTTTTATGTTGTGTCATCAACAGCTGAAAGCCACAAAGACAAAGGGGAAGAAGAAGATAGATGGAGTCCCGAAGATGACCAAGTTCAACATCGACACACACACACACACACACACACACACACACCGCACAGCTGTCAGGTGAGGAATAATCAGCACTTCCACAGTTTATTTTCTCAGCAGTTTCAACTGATGGACCATTTGGATCAACATCCACATGACCCTATGTGTGTGTGTGTGTGTGTGTGTGTGTATGTGTGTGTAGAATAAACACACAGAAACAGCTGGAAACACACACATTGCGCAGCGTGACGACAGCTACGAGAACATCTGCCGTCCTCGCCTTTTTTAGTTAATTTTTAACCACAGGAGGGCGCTGCTCACTTCCTGCGTTGGTCCTAAAGTCATGACAAGTGTCAACAACAAAGAGCTCATTTTTCATCAGTTTGTATTGAGTTGGGGATTCCTATAGAGTAGCTACACACAATAACCAGCACAGAAAGCTTTCTAGATCTTCCAGCACAGGAGGGCACTGCTCACTTCCTGTGTTGGTCCTAAAGTCATGACAAGTGTCAACAACAAAGAGCTCATTTTTCATCTGTTTGTATTGAGTTGGGGATTCCTATAGAGTAGCTACACACAATAACCAGCACAGAAAGCTTTCTAGATCTTCCAGCACAGGAGGGCACTGCTCACTTCCTGTGTTGGTCCTAAAGTCATGACAAGTGTCAACAACAAAGAGCTCATTTTTCATCTGTTTGTATTGAGTTGGGCATTCCTATAGAGTAGCTACACACAATAACCAGCACAGAAAGCTTTCTAGATCTTCCGGCACAGGAGGGCGCTGCTCACTTCCTGTGTTGGTCCTAAAGTCATGACAAGTGTCAACAACAAAGAGCCAGAGCTCATTTTTCATCAGTTTGTATTGAGTTGTGGATTCCTATAGAGTAGCTACACACAATAACCAGCACAGAACGCTTGCTAGATCTTCCAGAATCTGCACCTATTCCAGCTGTTTTTCTTTGGAGTTCATGCTTCCACGAAAACCATGTCTTTTAATTTATTCTACCTACGGCCCGCCTCCAGACACGCCCACTCCGCTGTGGTTGGTCACATTCCCAAGTGCTTAGAGGACTTCCGGTGTTCTGCCGCTGTTCCCCGGTGTTCCCTTACACCGGAAGAAAGACTTCCTGTGAGCCATTGCTAACACCGTAAACAGGTCAGGGGAAGCAGCGCTTGGGGGTGGGGCCATATAAGGAATCCCGCCCATTTGTGACATCACACACCTCCAGTTTTTGACCTCCACCCCCCAAATTTCTTTCAGGGCTCTCTTCCAAATGCGCAAATGTCTTTATCTGAAACTTTGGCATTGTTTAACACGAGAAAACAACATTTTAGCTACATTTATATGTCACAAAAGTGGAAATAGCATCATAAAAAAGAGGCAGCTCATTAATGCACATAATGGGACACACCTATCTATTCAGCCTGCAAGTCGTTTTCAACTATTAATGTCCTGATGTCTTTGAATGCACCTTGCGTTATTGTCTGTGTTTGTATGTTTGTGGGCGACGTTGTTAAGCTTGAACATAAAGGAAAGAAATGGAAATATTTTATAAAATATAAAAGGAAATATTGCATTATTATTATTAGTTATAACTATTATCATATGTTATTGTGGTTTATTTGGTCTCAAATCATTTTGACAATAATATCGTTTAGCATCAATTTGTCGGGACCATTAACATTTCAAAACACACCGGCCTTGTTTTGTAAAAAAAAAGGTTTCAATGTCCAGTCATATTTTTTTATTTAACTTTTTTATTTAACGTTCAAATCTCGTCTTATCTTGACCCGATATTGTACATCGTCTCGGCTAACTACTAACACTTTCTATGAAGTTCATGAACGTTTTTGTTTTTGTTTGTTTGTTACGTCTAACAACTCAACTTTATGTGTACATGTCATGTGACCTGTGACATCACTACTGATAAACATACACACACACACACTACTCAGGCCTGCACAATACTGGAAGTAAACTTTTCACTACCCATAAGTGGGTGTGTGCGTGGGTGTGGGTGTGTGTGTGTGTGTGTGTGTGTGTGTGTGTGCATGGTCTTATCACCTTTGCATCTAACACACCTAAAGGCTAACACACACACACACACACACACATAAGAAGGGCCCAGATGGCGTGACAATCATGTCTGCTGCCAAACAGATGGACATGGTTGCATTCATTCAACCATGGACACACACAAACTCACACTTACATGCACACACACGTTCTCACACACACACACACACACACACACACACAATGGCGGCCATCCAATCACAGTGCCCTCAGTCTGTCCTAACACACAGACATGAACACTGTCAAGTACACACAAGCACACACAGTGGCTGGTGTCCAGTCCTAGTGGCCTTACAGTGTGTGTGTGTGTGTGTGTGTGTGTGTGTATGTGTGTGTGTGAAGTCTCATTAGCAGCATCAATATTGATGAGGGCCATTTTATTGCATGTGTTGTCAGTACTTACAGTGAGTGGACTTCCTGTTTGAAGGTTGATGTCATACGAGCGTCCCAATAGTAATGCAGCGTTCTTGTGATGGCCCCTGGAAAACATTCATACAATATTGTATTATTTTTTTTTTTAGGGATTTCAACATCTTTCAGCACACACCCTGTCCAAAGTATGGCCATTTTCATCCCGTAGCATCGGTATTGTAACATTAAATTGAATTCCTTTGTCAGCTATAAAAAATCTTAGCTAGATAGCCTAGCATGAATCAACCGACATGGGATTGCATTTTAATGCATAAAATGTATCAAAGTGGTCGTCATCTTTACATTTTTATGGATACGACCTTCACTAGAAAACAATTTTGGTATAATTTGTGCGGTAAATTTCCCTTATTTTCAAATGCCAATGTTAAGAGGTATGAAGAAATCCGCTAGCAACAGTAACATGTAGCTAGCTTGACTGCTGTTGCTTAAAAAACCCTCTTTTCTTGGTTCCCGGTTCTTTTATTAATTTTAATAATCAACTTCATTTCCTTATTTAACTTCTGACATATTGAAGCAGGCGGTTCTGGCACTACATCTACAAAAAAAAAAAAAAAAGTTGTTGCTAATGGAGTCATTGCAATGTGATGTGCTGACTCCACCCACCTGTGCCGCCAAGTGACATAAAACAAACAGCACTTAAGAACTTAAGACGTTGTTTTGTTTGCTCGGTGGAGATGTTGAGCGAAACACTCTTTGCTTTGACACCACACACCGCCTGGCCCCAAATACATCAGCACCAACACACACACACACACACACACACACACACACACACACACTTTTAAAGAGATTAGGAATGAATGTCTTTTAAAAAGATAAAAAGTGTGCATTTAGCAAGATAATAAGTGAATTAATACTTTTATAGTGCAGAGCATGTCAGGAAAGTTTCTTTGTGTGTTGTGTGTGTGTGTGTGTGTGTGTGTGTGTGTGTGTGTGCGTAATTGCAGTGTGTTGATGGACGTGCAGTGACTGGAGGAAAGACGAGAGTGTTCACTTTCAGGCCGCCTGATAGTGGATGCTGAGGGTTGGGTTCAGAGGTCACCATCAAACATGGCCGGGGCTCTGTCTAAATGCTGGAGGCCATTCTTTCACTGTCTTTTCATCCCCCCCCCCACTCCCTCCCTCTCCGGCCTCGCCCCCCCCTCCTCCCAGGGGGCGTGTGATTGGCGGTGAGGGAGGATTAGAGGCTGACTGGTTAACATGTTGGCGGTGAAAACACACGTTAAGAGGATTAAAAGACTCACTCTGCTCTTTAACACATGCTGCTCCCAATACACCTTCTCCACAAGGTCAAATACACGCAGAGGTCAAAGCAGGTAAAGTACATGTGGTGAGCATGTATATTCGATGAACGTGAGGGCGGCCAACTTTTGCTCAAAAGTCTGCTGCAGTGTTGGCGAGCGGCCACAGAGGGGCGTCGTCTTGACCAAAGGTGCTGAGGATGTTCATGGTTCAAAGTGCACGTCAACCATAAGACGTTTACAACTTGAAACTCATGAAAATCAACCAGAAAAGGAGCCATCTTGGAAGCTAAAAAACTCTATGCTACATCTCAATTGGTACACTTGTGTACTTATTTATTTACAGCATTATTTCCAAACTAAGTTGAAATAACGGCGGCTAAAGAGCAACCTGTAGTGGTGGAAAGTAGTGAACAGAAGAATAAGCTAAATATTGTACAGTAAACCTCGGATATATCGGACTCGGATATATCGGAAATTCGCTCACAACCGACATAAAAAAGAACCGATTTTTCTGTAATGCATTTCCAATAAAAATTCATTGCATATATCGGATTTTTTTATAACGGATTTCGCCTATTTCGGACAAAATCTCCAGTCCCGTTCCAATGCATTTCCATGAAATTTCCCTGGCATATATCGGATGGCCGCATCGTTACGCTAATCTTGTTGATGTCACTGGCTATTGTCTTTCTCCTGGCTCCAGATTTAGGACAAATATAAAAGTGAGTGACGTCAATAACACTAGCACAGCAGTGAATGAGATCTTAACCTCACTATTGGAAATAACGTAGGCCTGACGGGCGTAACAGGGCCTAGCTTAATTAACAATTTGTTATGCTCAGAGTCCAATAAAGTTCAATTCTCATTACCTTACGTCTCTTTTCATTGGCCAGTCCAGGTACATTGGAAACATAGTCAAGGAAGTGCCTTTTTATAACGGATAAAATCCCATTTACGCATATACCAGATATAAATCCGATATATCCGTAAAACGGACATTTTCCGGTATACGCATATAACGGATTTCGCTTATATCGGACAAAACCAGTGGGAACAATTGAATCCAATATATCCGAGGTTTACTGTATTATATTAACTAAGTGAGGCTGCACGGTGGCCTTGTGGTTAGCATGTTGGCCTCACAGTCAGAAGAAGGTGGGTTTGTATCTCTGTTGGAACAGCTTTGTATGGAGTTAGCATGTTCTCCCCGTGCACGCGTGGGTTCTCTCCGGGTTACTCCGGCTTCCTCCCACATTCCAAAAATATACGTGCTAGGTTAATTGGAGACGCTAATCTATCCATGGGTGTGAATGTAAGTGTGAATGGTTGTTTGTGTATATCTGCCCTGCGATTGGCTGGCGACCGGCTGCCTCAAGACAGCTGGGATAGGCTCCGGTATGCCCGTGACCTTAGTGTGGAAGTGGTCCAGAAATTGGACGCATGAGTACACTGTAAGAGAATAATACTAACAAGTTGACTTGTTAGTCCCATGAATTGTTTTAAATGGTGCCTATGGAAGGACAGCAATGACAAGCACCTTCCAGCGCTTGTGACATGTGATGAAGATCCCTTAATCAATGGACACATTTTTATATTCTATATTTTTATACTTTTTTTGTGTACTATTGTGTACCAATAGAAACATGGCGTAGCTACAACATGCGGGTGCTGTATAGCATAGCGAGCTAGCTTTAGCACATTATCACAATGTCGGTGCGAGTTGTTGACATGTCTGACGGCACCACAAAGGAAAGGAAGAGGATCGGGACTTGCCCCCTCTTTAGTCTGATGGACACAAAGAGACACAACAAAGTCATTGTTGCCCCCCCCCCCCACCACCGCCCCCTCACTCGCTTCCTCCTCCCGGCCAATCAAAGAGGCTAATTAGCCAAGCAGGTAGAACAAAAACACAAACATGGCCGCCTGCTGGCTTACTTCCTATGATGGAATCATGGGGTCAAAGGTGACAGTTCCAACAGAGCTCTGAGCGTCTTCAAACGTCACACTGCAGGCCGCTCAGCAAGCGTCCACTCACCCACCACTCGGTAAAAGACTAGAGTTTAGCTTAGTGTTAGCTTAGCTTTAACTTTAGCTGACTTTAATTACCTTTGCTTTAGCTTCAGTCGAGCCAAATGTGTTAAATCCATCTTGGGAAGTTTTGGAGGTCACGGTGAGATCAGGAAGTCAGCTGACAGACAGGAAGTGATGATGTTTAATCCTGTCGTTGACCTCTGTGTGCGCGTGTTTGACCTTTTCACATCTCAGCGATGTGGCGACCGTCTCACGAATGTCCACAGTTTGTTTACTCGGCGTGCAGCGGCGGCCATGTTGACTTCCTGCGGCGTGGTGAGCGCCGCGTTAGCATGAGTGGCCCGCGTGCCGCGTGTGATTGGATCAGCAGGATCGAGTGTCGCCGCCAAGGAGCCAATTAGCCGCTGACACTGACCTCGCGCTCGCTGCCTTCGCCACATCTGTCCGCGTATTAGCTCACGCCACCGCTCGCCGCCATTAAAAATGAATGCGGGCTTTTAAAGTGTGTGTACGGTGGGGGCATGGGGGGGTCTGTTTTCCAGGGCAAATATTGTTATTGATCCAAAGTTTTTAGACGTAAACGGATCCGGCCTCACATTTTGCAGTGTGGAACATCCATCACGGAGAACCCGACACCGTCAGAATGGATGCACACCGAGGGGGAGGGGGTTGGGGGGGGGTGCTCCCGAGCGGTGGGCTGTTGTCGCGGCGACAAGGACGATGGAGTGGACATATGAAAATGAAGTGGGCCTAATTGATTAGCTTGGTTACATTTTTATTCCTGACTATTGATTGGCTGTACCAACAACAACAACAACAACAACATGGCCGCCGACAGGAACACAATCACATGATCGCAAACAGAAATAGCGAGAAGGGCTGGAGGGGCGTGGCCAGATACAGATACACTTCAACAAACAACACAATTTGAACTTTCTACAAGTTTTATAACAACGTTTTGTGTGTGTGTGTGTGTGTGTGTGTGTCAGGTGATTACAGGTTAGTGTTACACCCCGCCCCCCCCCCCCCCATCACTGTCCAGCGATGGCGGTGAGTTTGATGTTTGATGCTTTGAGTCTTTCTGCGCTCGATGCTAATCTCATCACGCGCGCACACACGCAACGCATTAGAGCGCCTTCAAGGAAGTGAGGAGGAAGAAGATGAGGAGTAAATATGGCGTCATGTTTCGCACGTTTCAAACGTCAATTTGATCAAAATTGTCTAAAGTGACTCAGACCACTCACTCGTGTTACGCACGCACACACATCCAGTGATGATGATGATGAGGATGAGGATGAGGAGGATGAAGCTTATCGGGGCTAAAAGGAAATAGGAAGTGAGTCAAACGTGCACACACACACACACACACACACACACGTGAGGTTAAGACATCTGGTGAGATGCAGGCTGATGGCAAAGGTCAAAGGTCCCACGAGCTGCATCTTAACTTACACGCACGCACTCTCACATGGCGTTAGCATGTTAGCATCAGTTAATGAGTTATTTCATACAAGAATAACCAAAAACTGACTAAATAACACACACACACACAGAAACGTGTGTGTGTGTGTAATAGAGTGTGTAGTAAATACTGTGTAAGTAGTGAATGTAGTGTGTGATGAAGTGCGCTGGTCGATGTAGCCGCAGCGCAGCGCTCTACGAGACCTTTATTAAAGTAAGCAGGCAGCTAATCAATGCTAACTGGACCACCACACTGTGTATGTGTGCAAGTGTGTGTGTGTGAATCGACATGAGTGTGTGTGGTAGACGTAAGCGTCCACAATCCACACACATTTATTTCCCTATCCTGTGCATATATAAGAAAATAAGTTAAAACAAATGAATATAACATCGTCGTGGGGTGACTTCGGCCAAGAGGTGGGGTACACCCTGGACTGGTCTCCAGCCGGGGAAATAATGATAACATACAATATTATTATCATATTTGTCCATAGAACTCTATTACACTTTTTGCTTTTGATTCCAATCATTTTTAACAATTTTTAATTATTGAATTTGCACACTTCCTGGTGAAAATACAGGTCAGTAACCTAAGATGTCTCCTCTCAGCAAGCCCGGCCTCCCGTCTGAGTGCACTCAGTAGAAATTCACGGTGTATAATAAATGTTTCTGCAATATTATATTGGCGACACGCTGACAAACTGGCAGGCGACACGATCCAACTCAGTGTGCTCACTTTTCGCAGGAAATTTTAGTAAGATTAAAAAATAGATTCATTAGATGAATTAATAACAGATCATAATAATTTATTTATGTACTGACAGCACTGTAGCAGGATATAGTGTATTAGCATACCGGGATATAATACGGGAAGTGACACTGACATGCCAGCAGATTGCAGGTCATGACCGTGTGAGTGAAGAAGGAATAAAAATGTTTTTTTTTTTTTTAGTTTGTTTGTTTATTTGTGCTTTTTGAGTTGTAGTTGTACGAGGTGCTAATCACACACGCAAACACTCAGCATGGTGGCAGCGGCAATCATCACGGTTGCCTAGCAACAAGTCGCTGCCCTCTGTTATTATGTTTACTAGACACGTTAGCTAGCGTGGAATGCAAGCATTAAGAGGGGACGGTGCGTTCAAGTGACCTGCGCTTGAAATCTATTATTATCCAAAACAAAGCACTCTGCGGACGGCTGGCCACGCCCCGAGTGACTCTCGGGACTCGTTCTCCCATAATTCCCCCGACCCCCGGCCGAGGCTAAGTAGCATTCGCCGACAAGTTGTGATAATTAGCACTTTGAAATGCCAGAGCACCGCGGGGCTACGCTAGGGCAGCGTGCTAGCACGTGCTAATGGCTAAACGACATGATGAGTCCTTCAGGGTGAAGCATAATTATAGCCTAGCTTGTAGCATCTGCAGGCAGGCTAGCGTACGTGGTCATTAGCGGTTAGCATTGTCCATTAAGACAGTGGACATTCTCATGATTGACCTTGTTGACAATCTAAACACAGGAAGTCGCCGCCCTCCTGTTGGACAGACGTTGTAGACGTCTGCGTGTTCGTTGCCTCTGCCAAGCCGTACTTTGCTAGTTAGCGTTATCCGCTTCATCAGCAGAGGAGGGGCGGAGCCAAATGAAGGACTTTGATTGAAGTTAACTTGTTACTGTTATGATTTGTTAATATGTGCTGGTGGTTACCATGACAACAGCACATATGACTTCCTTACTTCTAGAGGCTTCTCCGCGATGACATCAGTGTTAGCATTATTGTTAGCATCATTGTTAGCAAAGTAGCCACTGCAGAGAGAGAGAGACAGAGACGTGTGATCGGATCATGTGACCTGTCCAGGTGACACCTGACGATGGCGATGCGTCGCTGTAAAAAGACACACGCCCACAAGCATGTTTGTGTGCACGACTCACTGTGTGTGTCCTCGCCATATTGATTTGATGCTGGGCCATATTTGAGTGTGTGTGTGCGTGCGTGTGTGTGTGTGTGTGTGTGAGAAGTGTGAATTGAAGCGAATGGCGAGCAGATGGTCTCCAGAGATCATCTTACCTGTTTAGACGACAGCATCTGTCCTCGCTGTCAATCACAGCGCTCCATGCCAGCAGGGGGCGACATGCCGTCACTGACCTCCTCCGTTAGAGTTCAAAGGTCAGCCTCCCTAAGCGATCAATACACCATCATCAATATATTTTCATGTTTTCATAAAATCATCACACAACAACACAAGGCTCCACTAACATTAAAAGTGAAAATATTCCATTAATAATACTCAATACAGCAATGAAGGAGGAATTACTACGGAATTCCGTGTTCTACGGCCGTTGTGATTGTGTAGAAGTGATGACAACATTGTTCAATGACCACTTAATTGGGACACTCTCTTGTTCCAAAGTGGTCACGGCATCCTCGCAAAGACGGCAAAGGTTGTGTGTTTGTGCGGTCGTCATCCTTCCCTCCCACCGGGATAAGCTTTTAGCCACGTGCTAGCTGTGCGTGCTAGCTGTGAGGCTCCTGACTGTTCAGCCAAATGTCTCCACACAACAAGACGCTAATTAGCTGTGAAGGCCAGACACGCAATTTCAGCCTCGGAGAGAGCGAAGGGTGGCCTTCGCCCCGGTTAGAGACGTTTCCATTTACTTACATTTCTCAAATATCACGCCGACATGGACGCTCATTTGCATACGAGCGCAGCGTGATCTTACCTAAGCAAATAGATGGCGGCGCAAATAAATAGAGCGGGACAGAAAATGCCAGAACCTCTACACCTTCACCCCACCGTGCCTCCGCTGAAGATGGGGTGTGTGTGTGTGTGTGTGTGTGTGTGTGTGTGTGTGTCTCCAAAGCAACATTGCTGTCTGTCTCCTCCTGTGTGAGACACCAATCACTTACAACACAACACTTCCTCCAAGTGTGAGTTTTCTACTAATGCTGTAGGAGGCGCTCTTCAGGACCATAAGAAAAAACAAGAAGAAAAAAAAAGAAGAAAGGCAACACAATCCAACAGCAGCCTTCTCCTGTACACTATAGTCAACATTTAGCCTTCGCCATGCGACTCAACATGCTCATAAACATTTAACTTAGCTTTCAAATTAAAATTCTTCTTTGGCGTGTCATGGCGGCAGCAAAGAGGGCCTCCCCCGGGGTGAAGGTGAAAGAAGAGGACGTGTTTACGCTGTGTCCAAGTGAGGAAGACGAGAGAACATTCCAAGAGTCAAATGTCAAAGTGCTCTTAGCCGATGTTTGCTAAACATTCGCTGTAATGACTTCGAGTCACTGCCTTTAACGAGTGTCGAGTGGACACAACGAGCGATGAGGCGGAAAAGAGACAACTACTTGAAGCTCTTAACCGAGAACAATGAAGAAGTTTTCACTGGAGTCAAGTGGAAACATCACCGCCGCAAGAAGATGAAAGAATTAGCACTCTTGCTACATGCTAGCGAGTCATTGCGCCGTAATCACGTCACGTGATGTCATGTGACAATTGTTTACGTTCGCATTCGTCTATGTTAGAAAGAAACATGGCCGACTTCACGCGCTAATACGCTATCAAGTTAGATGTCTCTAGTTTATTGCGATTACAGCATTTCTTGAACACTATAGAAACATGCTTCATAACATAACTCGAAGTTGTTGTTATTATAACTTACACACAATGTAATCATACCTTAAGTGTTGTATGTTTTCAACACTCAAAACTGTCTTGACAGTATGTTCACGCTCTGTGATTGGCCAGTCACACACAACGCCCGCCCCTCCCTAGCTATAAACACAACCACATAACATCTCAGCTATCAGCAGTACGCTAAACACATAGCAATAGCATGCTAACAATATAATGAATGCTGATGAAGCTAACGTAGCTCAGCAGTTCGTGACCAGCTCGGCGGCTGGATGCTTAAGGCACCCGACTCAATACAATAACACGATGTAAACATCCGCTAGCGTTAAACAATGACAAATAACCAGGTTACTCACGTTTAGAGACACACTATCCATCAAAAATAAGGTCCGTGTTACGGCAGCAACTCAAAGCTCCGCGGCTGCCGTGGCGCGTTCAAGTACCAATCTAGCGTCGTAATTTGAAGCTACATTTAATCACATGTAACTATAAAAAGAACAAAAAAGAATCCAGCCTCCAGCTACGACAACTTGCAGATATTTACTACACTACAAAGTACAGTACTGTAAGGTACCTTATTGAGTATTTCATTTTTTGGTTGTTGTGGAAACGTGCTTTCTGTGGAACTAAAGAGTGGAAACAAAAGACTGCGGTGTTGCATGTAAAGTACACTTGTGTGATGCTGCTAATCTGAAAGTGTATTCATGTGATGCCAGTGGGTATCATTTTGTCATCAGGGTGACATTTTGACAAAGGAATGTTCATAGCAGAGTTTCAAATTGACATAGATGAGAATGGTTTATTCCTCAATGTTGTTTGCTTGTGTGGATAGTTTATAAATGGAATATTTTCATAGCTAGAGCGTAGAAAACGTGTTTAACCATTTCTAAATATGTTTTCTGGCCATATTAGAGCCTTCTAGACATGAAATAACACCCACAGAGTCACTTTTCTCATTATTGGTACATGTTTGTGTATTTATTAGGTACATCCTTTGAGTGTTAAGTTGTTGTGTGATGAGTTTAGTGTTATTTGTTTCTTCAAGGCAGACTATTTTATTGAGTAATGACCTACTGCAATTTCCAGTGGGTTGACAAGCTTGTTGTGAGTTTTTTTCATAGCTCACGATTGGCTCTTATAAATAAAATCAAGAGCTGTCCGGGGAAGGGAAACATAAATTGTGGTTGCTGAGCAAAATTGCAAAGAAGTGAAGTTCAGAGAGTGTATCCATCCGTTATCCACGCCGCTTATCCTCCATTCCAAATTTTGTTGCCAATATTTTCACTTTTACTGCAAATGAATATCAGCTCTAAATATTGTAGTAGTACAAGTACAGTATATTGTAGTACTGTAGTACAGTAGCATGTTACATGCAGTCATGTACAGCAGCATGCTACATGTAGTCATGTACAGTACAGTAGCATGCTACATGTAGTTTTGTGCAGTAGCATGTTACATGTAGTCATCTACAGTAACATGCTACATGTAGTTTTGTGCAGTAGCATGTTCCATGTAGTCATGTACAGTAACATGCTACATGTAGTCATATACAGTACAGTAGCATGCTACATGTAGTTTTGTGCAGTAGCATGCTACATGTAGTCATCTACAGTAACATGCTACATGTAGTTTTGTGCAGTAGCATGTTACATGTAGTCATCTACAGTAGCATGATACATGTAGTTTTGTGCAGTAGCATGTTCCATGTAGTCATGTACAGTAGCATGCTACATGCAGTCATGTACAGTACAGTAGCATGCTACTTGTAGTCATGTACAGTAGCATGCTACATGTAGTCATGTACAGTAGCATGTTCATGTAGTCATGTACAGTAGCATGCTACATGTAGTTTTGTGCAGTAGCATGCTACATGTAGTCATGGACAGTAACATGCTACATGTAGTTTTGTGCAGTAGCATGTTCCATGTAGTCATCTACAGTAGCATGCTACATGTAGTCATGTACAGTAGCATGTTCATGTAGTCATGTACAGTAGCATGCTACATGTAGTCATGTGCAGTAACATGCTACATGTAGTCTTGTGCAATAGCATGTTGCATGTAGTCATGTACAGTAACATGCTACATGTAGTTTTGTGCAGTAGCATGTTCCATGTAGTCATCTACAGTAACATGCTACATGTAGTTTTGTGCAGTAGCATGCTACATGTAGTCATCTACAGTAACATGCTACATGTAGTTTTGTGCAGTAGCATGTTCCATGTAGTCATCTACAGTAACATGCTACATGTAGTTTTGTGCAGTAGCATGCTACATGTAGTCATCTACAGTAACATGCTACATGTAGTCATGTACAGTAGCATGCTACATGTAGTTTTGTGCAGTAGCATTTTACATGTAGTCATCTACAGTAGCATGCTACATGTAGTTTTGTGCAGTAGCATGTTCCATGTAGTCATGTACAGTAGCATGCTACATGCAGTCATGTACAGTACAGTAGCATGCTACATGTAGTTTTGTACAGTAGCATGCTACATGTAGTCATGTACAGTAGCATGCTACATGTAGTCATGTACAGTAGCATGCTACATGTAGTCATGTACAGTAGCATGCTACATGTAGTTTTGTGCAGTAGCATGCTACACGTAGTCATGTACAGTAGCATGCTACATGTAGTTTTGTGCAGTAGCATGTTAAATGTAGTCATGTACAGTAGCATGTTACATGTAGTCATCTACAGTAGCATACTACATGTAGTCATCTACAGTAACATGCTACATGTAGTCATGTACAGTAGCATGCTACATGTAGTCATGTACAGTAGCATGCTACATGTAGTCATGTACAGTAACATGCTACATGTAGTTTTGTGCAGTAGCATGTTCCATGTAGTCATGTACAGTAGCATGCTACATGTAGTTTTGTGCAGTAGCATGCTACATGTAGTCATCCACAGTAACATGCTACATGTAGTTTTGTGCAGTAGCATGTTACATGTAGCCATGTACAGTAGCATGCTACATGCAGTCATGTACAGTACAGTAGCATGCTACATGTAGTTTTGTGCAGTAGCATGCTACATGTAGTCATCCACAGTAACATGCTACATGTAGTTTTGTGCAGTAGCATGTTACATGTAGTCATCTACAGTAACATGCTACATGTAGTTTTGTGCAGTAGCATGTTACATGTAGCCATGTACAGTAACATGCTACATGTAGTCATGTACAGTAACATGCTACATGTAGTCATGTACAGTAACATGCTACATGTAGTCATGTACAGTAACATGCTACATGTAGCTTTGTGCAGTAGCATGTTCCATGTAGTCATGTACGTACAGTGGCACGTTACAAGTACTTGCATGTAGTAGGATGTGGTAATGAGTGTGTTCATGTTGTGGTCTTTGAAGTAGTGTCAGAAAGTTGATCCTGACATGATCTTTCCGTGCACTTGCCTGAGGCGGGACACGAATACGTGCACAATGTCAGCTCACTCTTTGAACACGCACACACACACACACACACATATACACACAAATGTGCACCCGAGTTAACACCCTAGTGTGCTGATGCTAACACTTTAGCATTGCATTTTATTAGCATGTTAAAAGAGACCAATGCTAACAGTTAGCATGGAGGTAAATGATGCTAGCGTGCCTTCGACACATATCCATGTTGTCTTTGCAAATTCCAACTGTTCAACACATACATGCGCACACATGTACACACCTGCCCAGGTGTATCGGGTGTTCAGTAAGTTGACATGTTGGATCTTTTGTTCTCCTCCCTCAAATTCATCCTGAAACTCTTTTGTTGTCCAACAATCACACACGCACACACACACACACACACGCACACTGTGACACCTGAGTGGCTGTAATTACGTGCAAAGTGCTAACAGCGTTTCTTCACCTTTATACACCTGTGTGTGTGTGTGTGTCTATGTGTGTGTGTGTTACTTTGTGAGTGAAAAAAGAGTGTAAAAAAAATAATTGCCTGCTCAAACTAATTGTTAAAATAATTATGAAAGTATTTTTGTGTGTATTAAATAGTTGATCACTGATGACATCACATCTACTTCCTGTTTGTCCTCCATCTTGGATGTCATTCACCCCCGTGTGTGTGTGTGTGTGTGTGCATGTTGACATCTTCGCTGTCAATAATTCAGCTGACGTTAAAAAAGAAACGTGCAAACATACTTTGTGTGTGTGTGTGTGTGTTTCTTCAACAAGGAGAGGTGATTCATGACGAGCGCACACACACACACACACACACACACACACACACACACACAGACAATAGGTGTGTGTTGTGAGCTCGTGTTACTTCCTTCTCCCTCTCTTCAAGTTATTTGTACCCCCCTGCCCCTCCGCCCCCCCCTCCCCAGCACCATCATTAACAGCTAAAGTTACCTTACCTCCTCCCAGCTATACACACTCATCACTGTCCTCTGTGTGTGTGTGTGTGTGTGTGTGTGTGTGTGTTTGTGTGTGTGTGTAGGTATGTGCACACGTGTGGACAAAAGTGTCCTTTCCCGCCCACACGTGTCATTATTGTTATTAGTAGTCATGGTTTTATTTTCATTGATTATTCTTCATCGTTGTTATATACGTAAAACGTGTTATGTTATATTATGTTATGAAGTGGCTAGCAGCTAGCATGCGGCTATCACACTCAGTCAGGTGCATGCTGGGAAGTCCTGAAGAGGACGTTCCGGATCTTTCTCCTGGGGTGGGAGGTTGATTAGAACCAGTTTAGGGAGTTAGCATTTCCACGCAGGTGTGCAGGATTAGCATTTACCTGCGGCACAACATCAGATTAACCTTTCCACTCATCACCCGTGTTTTTATTTTACCGTTAAGCTGTGTGGACATGACACACACACACACACACACACACACACACACACACATACACACACACATACACGTCTCTGTTGTGTTTGATGACAAGATAGCGTAAGGACATATCTTTCGTTGTCTTGAATTCCCACATTGTTAATAAAGGGCCGCACTGTGGAAACTCAGTCAGGAGATCTGGAAGTTCTCCCCGTGCATGCGTGGGTTTTTTTTCCGGGTATTCCGGTTTCCTCCCACATTCCAAAAACATGCTAGGTTAATTAGCCACTCCAAATTGTCCATAGGTATGAATGTGAGTGTGAATGGTTGTTTGTCTATATGTGCCCTGGGATTGGCTGGCCACCAGTCCAGGGTGTACCCCTGGTCTAGCCAAAGAGAGCTGGGATAGGCTCCAGCACTCCCCATGACCCTTGTGAGGATAAGCGGTAGAAAAATGAATGAATGAATGTAAAATTCTGGCTGCACGGTGGTCGAGTGGTTAGCGCGCTAGGAGCCCCGAGTTCAATTCCACCCTCAGCCATCTCTGTATGAAGTTTGCATGTTCTCCCCGTGCATGCGTGGGTTTTCTCCGGGTACTCCGGTTTCCTCCCACATTCCAAAAACATGCTAGGTTAATTAGCCACTCCAAATTGTCCATAGGTATGAATGTGAGTGTGAATGGTTGTTTGTCTATATGTGCCCTGGGATTGGCTGGCCACCAGTCCAGGGTGGACCCCACCAAAACCGTCAGTAAACCGGATCATTCCGGTTCATTCAGTAAAAATATTCGGTCATTTTGGTCATTTCCGACTCAACTGTCGACGAGTGTCGGCACATCTCTCGGTCTCGGTCTTTCAGTCCTGCCCTGCAAAAGGAACGGTGAACTGACTCCGCAGCCAATCAAAAAAAACTGAACGGACATTTTAAGGGCGGTGACCTTGTTCAGTCATTCATTCATTTTCTACCGCTCATCATGACGAGGGTCGCGGGGGTGCTGGAGCCTATCCCAGTTGTCTTCGGGCAAGAGTCGAGGTACACCCTGGACTGGTGGCCAGTCAATCCCAGGGCACATATAGACAAACAACCATTCACACTCACATTCATACCTATGGACAATTTGGAGTGGCTAATTAACCTAGCATGTTTTTGGAATGTGGGAGGAAACCGGAGTACCCGGAGAAAACCCACACATGCACGGGGAGAACATGCAAACTCCACACAGAGATGGCCGAGGGTGGAATTGAACCCGGGTCTCCTAGATGTGAGGTCTGCGCGCTAACCACTCATCCGCTGTGCCGCCCATATTGGCATATTCACAATAATTCATGGTTCCATTTATCACAGTGAGTCTTCCAGGTCCTGATGCAGCAAAACAGTCCCAGACCATCACACTACCACCACCATATTTTACTGTTGGAATAATGTTCATTCATTTTCTACCGCTTATCCTCACGACGGTCGTCATCAGCTGTCTTGGGGCGAGAGGCGGGGTCCACCCTGGACTGGTGGCCAGCCAATCACAGGGCACATATAGACAAACAACCATTCACACTCACATGTAGAACATGCAAACTCCGCACAGAGATGGCCGAGGGTGGAATTGAATTCGGGTCTCCTAGCTGTGAGGTCTGCGCGCTAACCACTCGCCCGCCGTGCAGCCCCACCTTGTTCATTCCGTTCACAAAAAAGAACTAGTTTTTTTGACGCGATCGTTCATGACCGACTAGTTCCCCGCCTCTCCCCCAAAGACAGCTAGGATAGGCTCCAGCATACCTGCGACCCAAGTGAGGATAAGCGACATAGAAAATAATAGATGGACGTTTGGTCGTACCCTTTGTCCGGCCTCCTTCATGCCCATACGGTGGACTAGAGCATGATCAATCCCAGTGGCTCCGCTTTGATCAGATATTACTGTTCTTCGTCTTTGCTGACCCCCTCCCATCAGAGTCCCATCCAGTGTCTCGGGGCCTCACAAAGCAATGCTTCCTGAACCGGTTTCTATCCTGTACTCCCTCACATCATTAGCCCCAAGTGTGATCAATTACGTGCTGTTGTGTCCAACCGGTGACACCTAAGCTTTAATTGCTTTTGCCACCTGTTCTTCCCGTTATGCAACACAATGAAAATGTGTTGGTGAGTCGGGTCCAAACATTTAAAAAGTGTTTATAGTTTTGCCAAAACGATCAATCAATGGGTTCTGGCAAGCGAGCATTTGGTCCAGACAATAGCGTTTAGTGTTTTAGCAAAGGAGAAAAAGTGTATCGCAGCAATCAGAATTGTGTGTCAATAAATAGAGCCGAGAAGCATGTTCACATGCTTTGGAACAATGGATCCCGAGAGGTTGCTAGACAACAGAGAAGACTGGGAAGCGAGGAAGGGAGAGGACGACAAAGACAAGTGAGATCTGATGAAATGGTGTGGTGGTACTGAACGTGGTGGTACAGCCCGTACAGCCAAACCTACTGTAATGTGTGATGGGGATGAAATACTGCGGCCCGATGCTGACCTCAGACAAGATCATGTGCTGAATATGGAAATATTATAGTTAAACCCTATCTGGGAGATTTTGGTGGCAGTTTTTTTTTTAATATTAGGTACTTGAGACTAACTCGTGTACCTATGGAGGACCAAAACTGCCAAAATAATAAATAAATAAAAGTGAAAATAAAAACAAAAATGAAAAAAAAAATCAAAAAATTAAATACACAAAAATAAATATAAATGGAAATAAAAAAAAAAATAAAAAATATATACATAAATAAATAAATAAATAAATACATAAATTAAAAACAAGATTCAAAAATAAAAAATAAATACAAAAATAAATATATAAATAGAATTACATATCAATAAATAAATAAAAGCACTCTGCTCTCATATGTATTTATTTCATGCTGCAGACAATGTCAGCTTGAAATGCAGAAGGAAAAACTATTCAAATGAGGGGGCGGTCCTAAGTGTGTCTTTTTTTTGCAATTTTGCAAATTTGCAAGTGATCCCAAACCTTTGAGCGGCAGTGTAAGTATTTTCTACTTTGGATGATATGTCGTCACAACAATATCCCACGTTTTCTGTGTGAAAGGCACAGACAGTCTTCTCTTTTAAGAATGCAGTCAATGTGTATTCTGGTGACAGTTTGACCCCGGAACAGATTAAGTCAATTTCCCTGACTTCCAAGAGGAACAATGGTAAAAGTTGTCTTCTTGCACAGTTGTGCATCGTTTTTGTGTCCTTGTTAGACCCAGTTTGTGCTGCTCTCTGAAGGGAGTAGTTAACAGCATGGTAAGAGATTTTAGTTTTGGTTTCGATTTTTAGATGGCTTTTCTAATCATGTGTGATCCCAAACTTTTGAGCGGTAGTACTGTAGTAAGTATAACACGGAATAAATAAGTCTCTTTTTGTCTCATCTTGTGTGTCTTTTGTCTCTCATACCCTCAGCCGGGACACGTCCACGTCCACATCCATGTCCAATTGCCATCCCTTGTTCCTCAAGTGAGTGCTTGTCTTAATGAGGCCGAGAGTGGTGGCACAATGGAGAACATCTACACCGTGACACCACCATTGCACCTTCACACACACACACACACACTTGCTAATTGGATGCTCACATAGACATAGATCACATAGACATAGATCACATAGACATAGATCACATAGACATAGATCACATAGACTTAGATCACATAGACATAGATCACATAGACATAGATCACATAGACATAGATCACATAGACATATAGATCACATAGACATATAGATCACATAGACATAGGTCACATAGACATAGATCACATAGACATAGATCACATAGACATAGATCACATAGACATAGATCACATAGACTTAGATCACATAGACATAGATCACATAGACTTAGATCACATAGACATAGATCACATAGACATAGATCACATAGACATAGGTCACATAGACATAGATCACATAGACATAGATCACATAGACATAGATCACATAGACATAGATCACATAGACTTAGATCACATAGACATAGATCACATAGACTTAGATCACATAGACATAGATCACATAGACATAGATCACATAGACATAGATCACATAGACATATAGATCACATAGACATATAGATCACATAGACATATAGATCACATAGACATAGGTCACATAGACATAGATCACATAGACATAGATCACATAGACATAGATCACATAGACATATAGATCACATAGACATAGGTCACATAGACATAGATCACATAGACATAGATCACATAGACATAGATCACATAGACATATAGATCACATAGACATAGGTCACATAGACATAGATCACATAGACATAGATCACATAGACATATAGATCACATAGACATATAGATCACATAGACATAGGTCACATAGACATATAGATCACATAGACATATAGATCACATAGACATAGATCACATAGACATAGATCACATAGACTTAGATCACATAGACATAGATCACATAGACATATAGATCACATAGACATAGATCACATAGACATAGATCACATAGACTTAGATCACATAGACATAGATCACATAGACTTAGATCACATAGACATAGATCACATAGACATAGATCACATAGACATAGATCACATAGACTTAGATCACATAGACATAGATCACATAGACTTAGATCACATAGACATAGATCACATAGACTTAGATCACATAGACATAGATCACATAGACATAGATCACATAGACATAGATCACATAGACATAGATCACATAGACTTAGATCACATAGACATAGATCACATAGACTTAGATCACATAGACTTAGATCACATAGACATAGATCACATAGACATAGATCACATAGACTTAGATCACATAGACATACATCACATAGACATATAGATCACATAGACATAGATCACATAGACATAGATCACGTAGACTTAGACCATGTAGACATAGAGCATGTAGACATAGAGCATGTAGACATAGAGCATGTAGACATAGAGCATGTAGACATAGAGCACGTAGACATAGAGCATGTAGACATAGATCATGTAGACATAGAGCATGTAGACATAGATCATGTAGACATAGATCATGTAGACATAGAGCATGTAGACATAGATCATGTAGACATAGATCATGTAGACATAGATCATGTAGACATAGAGCATGTAGACATAGATCACATAGACATAGATCATGTAGACATAGAGCATGTAGACATAGATCATGTAGACATAGATCATGTAGACATAGAGCATGTAGACATAGAGCATGTAGACATAGATCATGTAGACTTAGAGCATGTAGACTTAGAGCATGTAGACATAGAGCATGTAGACATAGATCATGTAGACATAGATCATGTAGACATAGAGCATGTAGACATAGATCATGTAGACATAGAGCATGTAGACATAGAGCATGTAGACATAGATCATGTAGACATAGATCATGTAGACATAGAGCATGTAGACTTAGATCATGTAGACATAGAGCATGTAGACATAGAGCATGTAGACATAGATCATGTAGACATAGAGCATGTAGACATAGAGCATGTAGACATAGATCATGTAGACATAGATCACATAGACATAGATCATGTAGACATAGATCATGTAGACATAGATCATGTAGACATAGACCATGTAGACATAGATCATGTAGACATAGAGCATGTAGACATAGAGCATGTAGACATAGATCATGTAGACATAGAGCATGTAGACATAGATCATGTAGACATAGATCACATAGACATAGATCATGTAGACATAGAGCATGTAGACATAGATCATGTAGACATAGATCATGTAGACATAGACCATGTAGACATAGATCATGTAGACATAGAGCATGTAGACATAGAGCATGTAGACATAGATCATGTAGACATAGAGCATGTAGACATAGATCATGTAGACATAGATCACATAGACATAGAGCATGTAGACATAGATCATGTAGACATAGAGCATGTAGACATAGAGCATGTAGACATAGAGCATGTAGACATAGAGCATGTAGACATAGAGCATGTAGACATAGATCACATAGACATAGAGCATGTAGACATAGAGCATGTAGACATAGACCATGTTTTCTAACCTCTGGTGATTCTTCCCGAAAACATTGTTGTCTTTTGGTCGGGAGACACCCCCCCCCCCCCCCCCCCCCACCACGGGGCAAATTCAAGGCCAGCTGATCCTAAGTGTAAAAAGAAGCGCGACAAAGAACATCATCAGGGGGTTGTCATGGTACGGCACGGTGTCAACATTAGCATTAGCTGCTAGCAGGACGGGAACAAGTGTAAGTAATGACATGCGGCGTGTGCACCAACAAGTGCAACGCTCCCATGCGTGTGCCTGAACACATCATGACGCGTTCACACGCTTCTTCATGCACACTTGTGTGTGTGTGTAGTGTGTGTGTATGTGTGTGTATGTGTGTGTAGTGTGTGTAGTGTGTCGACACGTCGTCACGTCTTCATGGTGTCTTCATCATGTCTTCACAATGTCTTCATAATGTCCTGATAATATTTCACTGTGTTTTCACAAGGTCTTAATGTCTTCATCATGACTTCCATTGTCTTCATCATGTTTTCATAATGTCTTTAGGATGTCTTCATAATGTCTTTAGGATGTCTTCATAATGTCCTTAGCAGGGGTGTGGAGCCACATCAATTTTTGTGGCTCCGGCTCCGGCTCCGGCTCCGGGCAAAATGGTGTGGCTCCTTGTGGCTCCGGCTCCGGCTCCGGCTCCGGCTAGGTCTATTTTTCACCAAGTTAAAGAGTAACTTATAGCGCATTTTAACGGTTTTGAGCAAGCAAAAACAGCCTTTTCTTTTCTCATCGAATGTATTTTGTATTAACCAACACATCTTTACAGAAAAATGGAACCATGTTGCCCAAAATCGCTAAAACATGGGAAAGACGTAAAAGTGAGTCATTGGCTTTCACAGCAACTCAGAACTTTTCACATCATGCATCTCTCACTGCAAGCACTCGCGTTTTACTCATTGGAACGTATGAGGAGCATTGCCTCCACGATGTCTTCCTTCATCCGGGATCTAAGGTCCGTTAGCAGAAGTTTCATGGCCGAGAACAGCCGTTCGACTGACACTTGTGTCGTGGGTAGAGCGGCCAGGGCGAGGCTGGTCGTCTGAACGGCCGCTGGGTACTTGCCGATGATGCTCCAGACGTCTTTTCCCTTCAGTCGTCCGAGATTGTTCATCTCATGCACTGCATCCGTCACCGAAGAGGGTGTTTGCGAGGCGAACTGACATGCGAGACACATCTCCCCCGAAATGGGGAGGGGCTAGCGTGGGAACGACGCGCCGCCGCCACGACGGACGACGCAACCAAGGACGGCGCCACAGGGGGTGCAGGGGGTGCAGCTGCACCCCCAACCGAGAGCTAAATGTACGTTAAAAAAGCTTTTCATTTTTGTTTTGTTCATTAAATGGGCCCTTTCCCAAAAATAGTGGCCTAATTCCGATCAGTTTTAGGTTTTTGTAGCCGGTTACTTTGGGCCTTTTAAGTGTTTTGGGCCCTTTCACAGAGACCTGCACCTCCAACCGAAAATACCTGGCGACGTCCTTGGACGCAACCAATTACAGACGTGCCTGACCAGTGACCACTGACCAGCGACCCCCTTGAATGCTCACTGGTAAGCACATTGTTATGAGAAGCCCTGAGAAAGACTTTATAATGCAACGTGTCGCATTTTTTGCGAACATTGCAGCACCAGCACGCGTTCATGAAGTGGTTATCCGTCCTTGCGTAAGGCGGAATGGAATGATTCGAGTTTCGGAGGTCGGAGCCACAGGAGCCACAAAGTCAGAGTGGCTCCGGCTCCGGCTCCGGCTCCGGGCAAATCGTGTGGCTCCGAGTGGCTCCGGCTCCGGCTCCGGCTCCGGCTCCACACCCCTGGTCCTTAGGATGTCTTCATAATGTCCTTAGGATGTCTTCATAATGTCCTTAGGATGTCTTCATAATGTCCTTAGGATGTCTTCATAATGTCTTTAGGATGTCTTCATAATGTCTTTAGGATGTCTTCATTATGTCTTTAGGATGTCTTCATAATGTCCTTAGGATGTCTTCATAATGTCTTTAGGATGTCTTCATCATGTCCTTAGGATGTCTTCATAATGTCCTTAGGATGTCTTCATAATGTCCTTAGGATGTCTTCATAATGTCTTTAGGATGTCTTCATCATGTTTTTAGGATGTCTTCATAATGTCCTGAGGATGTCTTCATAATGTCTTTAGGATGTCTTCATCATGTCCTTAGGATGTCTTCATAATGTCTTTAGGATGTCTTCATAATGTCTTTAGGATGTCTTCATCATGTCTTTAGGATGTCTTCATCATGTCTTTAGGATGTCTTCATAATGTCCTTAGGATGTCTTCATAATGTCTTTAGGATGTCTTCATCATGTCTTTAGGATGTCTTCATAATGTCCTGAGGATGTCTTCATAATGTCTTTAGGATGTCTTCATAATGTCCTTAGGATGTCTTCATCATGTCCTTAGGATGTCTTCATAATGTCCCGAGGATGTCTTCATAATGTCTTTAGGATGTCTTCATAATGTCCCGAGGATGTCTTCATAATGTCTTTAGGATGTCTTCATAATGTCCTTAGGATGTCTTCATCATGTCTTTAGGATGTCTTCATCATGTCTTTAGGATGTCTTCATAATGTCTTCAGGGTGTCTTCATAATGTCTTTAGGATGTCTTCATCATGTCTTTAGGATGTCTTCATAATGTCCTTACAATGTCTTCATAATGTCATTAGGATGTCTTCATAATGTCCTTACAATGTCTTCATAATGTCCTTAGGATGTCTCCATAATGCCCTTAGGATGTCTCCATAATGTCCTTAGGACGTCTTCATAATGTCTTTAGGACGTCTTCATAATGTCCTTAAGATGTCTTCATCATGTCTTTAGGATGTCTTCATAATGTCCTTAGGATGTCTTTATAATGTCCCTAGGATGTCTTTAGGGTGTCTTCATAATGTCCTTAGGATGTCTTCATAATGTCTTTAGGATGTCTTCATAATGTCCTTAGGATGTCTTTAGGGTGTCTTCATAATGTCCTTAGGATGTCTTCATAATGTCCTTAGGATGTCTTCATAATGTCTTTAGGATGTCTTCATAATGTCCTTACGATGTCTTCATCATGTCCTTACGATGTCTTCATCATGTCCTTAGGATGTCTTCATAATGTCCTTATGATGTCTTCATCATGTCCTTAGGATGTCTTCATAATGTCCTTAGGATGTCTTCATCATGTCCTTAGGATGTCTTCATAATGTCCTTAGGATGTCTTCATCATGTCTTTAAGATGTCTTCATCATGTCCATAGGATGTCTTAATAATGTCTTTAGGATGTCTTCATCTAATTTCTTCACAATGTCCTGACATGCCTTCATGATGTCCTCCTCATGTATTAAGTGTTGTGATGGTCCTGTTGGGGTTCCATGGGGCCTGTTATTAGCATCCTGTCTCCCTGAGGTTGCCATGGGACCCAAGCCTGGTTTCTGATGTGCAGCACCTTGGAGGACCTTGGGGGACGCTCCCAGGAAATAAAAGGGCTCCACCTCCAGCAGTCGTCCCTCTCGTCTCCTGGACTTCAGGCTTTATGACATTTATGTTCCAATAAACCCAATGTCTTCATCGCGTCTTCACAATGTTTCCATAATGTCCTCATCGTGACTCCTCAATGTCGTGACCTTGCGGGCGGTCCCCGCTGACTGCGTGGTTGTCGTCAGGTGAAAGAAGAATCACAAAGCTTTTAATTTAGCGGCTTGACAACTTCCTGTCTGTGCGTCGTTGACACGTGACAAGCGCTAATCATCGGAGTCGCAGCACGCTAGCATGGAGCCGCTCGTCATTACAGCGTCTTTAGCTGCTAATTGTGCAAAGACACTTCCTGATTTCATTAGCGTTAATTCCTCACTCGGTTGGAAAGGTCTTTCACACTTTGGGAGCCTTTTGCTGCTTGTGATGTCACTTCCTGTCTGCCGGAGCCTCCCAGGAATCTCACCTTCGCTGCGACGCTGCAGGGTTTGAACATGTAAAGCGGTGCAGCGTGCTAATAACGCTAGCTCCATGCAGACAGATGGTTCCTCAAAGGTGGAGGTCATCAGTCTTGTTGCTGCTGGAACGTTCCAGCTGGGTCCACGACCCCCGGCTGATCCGGCCGACTGTTTGGACTCAGACGTCAGGCGGGTTGATGTATGGAGATCCATGTTTGGTCGCCATGGATCACAGCCGTCCGCCATCTTCTTCTTCTCTGTCAGCAGCTCATTGGTCAGCTCGTTAGTGGGCCGTCCATCATGGCGGCAGCAAGGATTTTGAAGACGGGGTGTGGGGGGGGGCTGAGCTGCCTTGAGTGTTTTTTATGGCCCCGACATGGACTCCATCAATAAATGGATAATATGAAGAACATTCATCAGGACTTGCTATCTGGCTCCTTCTTTTCCGTCCACGTCTGTCCTCTCCTGGCGCTCCGGGATATTATCAGCAACAAACCCAGCCTAGAATAATAGGAAACAGACGTCAGCTGGTGAGGAGCCATGAGGCCGCCCCAGGAGGACAAGAACCTGGCCCACGTCACGAACAAAGATGGCTGCCCCAACTGCAATATATCATTAGTATGACGATATTAGCCAATGATATCGGTCGGCCAATATTATCGGACATCCATAATAAATATATGTAAATATATATGTCAATAATATATGTAAATAATCATGTTCTATCATAATAATAAATACATAACAAGCAAAATACTAACATATAAAGAATAATTAAATGGCAATATACAATAAGAAATAACTAATTATAACTAAGTCAAATATGGCTGCACGCAGGCCTCACAGCTAGGAGACCCGAGTTCAATTCCAACCTGCATGGATTTTCTCCGGGTACTCCATTTTCCTCCCACATCCCAAAAACATGCTAGGTTAATTAGCCACTCCAAATTGTCCATAGGTATGAATGTGAGTGTGAATGGTTGTTTGTCTATATGTGCCCTGGGATTGGCTGGCCACCAGTCCAGGGTGGACCCCGCCTCTTGCCCAAATAGAAGACAGCTGGGATAGGCTCCAGCATACCCGAAACCTTAGTGAGGATAAGCGGTAGAAAATGAATGGAATGTTTACAACCGGGCTGAGTGATTAGCGTGCAGGCCTCACAGCTAGAACACCCGAGTTCAATTCCACTCTCTGTGTGGAGTTTGCATGTTCTCCCCGTGCATGCGTGGGTTTTCTCCGGGTACTCCGGTTTCCTCCCACATTCCAAAAACATGCTAGGTTAATTAGCCACTCCAAATTGTCCATAGGTATGAATGTGAGTGTGAATGGTTGTTTGTCTATATGTGCCCTGTGATTGGCTGGCCACCAGTCCAGGGTGTACCCCGCCTCTCGCCCTAAAAAGACAGCTGGTGACGACCCTCGTGAGGATAAGCGGTAGAAAATGAATGAACATTATTCCAACAGTAAAATATGGTGGTGGTAGTGTGATGGTCTGGGACTGTTTTGCTGCATCAGGACCTGGAAGACTCACTGTGATAAATGGAACCATGAATTATTGTTAAACTGTTCACAAATATGGGCTGCACGGTGGACGAGTGTTGTCCCCGTGCATGCGTGAGTTTTTTCTCCGGGTATTCCAATTTCCTCCCACATTCCAAAAACATGCTAGGTTAATTAGCCACTCCAAATTGTCCATAGGTATGAATGTGAGTGTGAATGGTTGTTTGTCTATATGTGCCCTGTGATTGGCTGGCCACCGGTCCAGGGTGTACCCTGCCTCTCGCTCCAAAAAGACAGCTGGGATAGGCTCCAGCACGATCGATCGATAATTATGGGACATCCTTAATAATACATAATAAGAGTAATAAACAATAATAATCATAAGTGTAAACAGGAAGTCATCATCTTTACCAATGATAAGACATTAGCATGTTACATAAATATACAGACTTTTATTACAACAGTCGTCATCAAGACATTCTGTGTGTGTGTGTGTGTGTGTGTGTGCATGTGTGTGTGCGTGTGTGCGCAGCACTAAACAGGCTTTGATTGACAGCGCTCTGACAAAAGGTGCACAGGAGAGATTTTTCCCGCCGCCGCTCCGTGCTGTCAGCGTCCGCATCTAAAGCGTCGCTAATGCATCGCCCCTCTGCCCCCGTACGCCCCCCCCTCCCCCCCCCAGCAGAGAGAGTGATGTGATGAATAGTCGCAGCATGACAATGCGACGCCACGACGAAGAAGAAGAAGAAGAAGTAGAAGAAATGCTCGCTAATGGCGGCGGCAAATAGCCAAACATGTTTAGCGTGACAAAAGGGCCGCCGCCTGCCAGCGCGCTCAATCTTCTCAGGTGTCACCAGGCGCCAGACTGACACACGTCCTCGTCCTCGTCCCTCAAGTGCATCCTAAGTAGACGAGGATGATGATGATGATGATGATGATGATAGCGGCGCAAGAAGCCATCTTGCTGCCACACAAACACTTTGTGTAGCTCACTAAACAACGTACTTAATGTCACTTTCATCGGGTCGCCTGTCAGAGGTCAGAGGTCACAGTGTCCTCTGTTTCCTTTCCCGGTTGTGTGAGTGTGTTTGGTGTGTGCTGCATCAGTATCTTCCCAGCAGTAACCATGGCAACCTCCCCCAAGTCTACCTGAGCAATAACACACACACACACACACACCATGTTGTAGGATGTGGGTGTCATTGACATCATACATTGTGAAGCCCCTCCCCCTACCCCCCACCTCCCCAGCATCATGTGACTATTGCATGTTTGTCACACTTTTACCAGCATCATTCATTCATTCATTCATTCATTCATTCTAAACCGAGATTCATTGTCAGTATAGAAAGCCATTCTTAAACCATTGGGACTCCAGCAAAACACAGTGAGAGCAATTATCCACAAATAGACTTTCCCAGGAGTGGCCAGCCAACCAAAATGATCCCAACCAAGCCAACCAACTCATCCAAGAGGTCACAAAAGACCCCACAACAGCATCCAAAGAACTGCAGGCCTCACTTGCCTCAGACAAAAACCACTACTGAACTTAAAGAACATGATGGCCGTCTCAATTTAGCAAGAAAACATGTTGATAAAATGTTGAATGTTTATCTGGCGTACACGTAACACCGTATTTCAGAAAAACAACATGATTCCAACAGTAAAATATGGTGGTGGTAGTGTGATGGTCTGGGACCGTTTTGCTGCCCCAGGACCTGGAAGACTTCCTGTGATAAATGGAAGCATTCATTTTGTGGTTTGTGGTTTCAAATACAAATATTTAGGGAATAAAGACTAATATTATGGTAATTACGTTAAACGATTTTAGGAATAAAGTCAAAATATGATGGTAACAAAGTCAAAATATTATGGTAATAAAGTTAAAATAATATGGTAATAAAGTCAAAATATTATGGGAATAAAGAAAAATAATATGGTAATAAAGTCAAAATATTATGGAAATAAAGTTTAAATATTATGATAATAAAGTAAAAAATATTATGTAATAAAGTTAAAATATTATGTTAATAAAGTAAAAATATTATGATAATAAAGTAAAAATATTTAGGGAATAAAAACTAATATTATGGTAATTAAGTAAAAATATTATGGTAATAAAGTCAAAATATGATGGTAATAGATTTAAAATATGATGGTAACAAAGTCAAAATATTATGGTAATAAAGTTAAAATAATATGGTAATAAAGTCAAAATATTATGGAAATAAAGTTTAAATATTATGATAATAAAGTAAAAATATTGTGTAATAAAGTCAAAATATTATGGTAATAAAGTAAAAATATTATGGTAATAAAGTAAAAATATTATGGTAATAAAGTCAAAATATTTAGGGAATAAAAACTAATATTATGCTAATTAAGTAAAAATATTATGGTAATAAAGTGAAAATATTATGGTAATAGATTTAAAATATGATGGTAACAAAGTCAGAATATTATGGGAATAAAGACAAATAATATGGTAATAAAGTCAAAATAGGATGGTAATAAACTCAAAATATTATGGGAATAAAGTTAAAAAAAATATGGTAATAAAGTCAAAATATTATGGAAATAAAGTTAAAATATTATGATAATAAAGTCAAAATATTATGGAAATAAAGTTAAAATATTATGATAATAAAGTCAAAATATTATGGTAATAAAGTCAAAATATTTAGGGAATAAAGACTAATATTATGGTAATTAAGTTAAAAGATTTTTTGAAGTACAAATATTATGGTAAAATAATGTATTTTGGGAATAAAGTCCAGCTGTTACAGGACTAATATTTTGGAGAACTTATGAACATTTTCAAAGGTCTCCTTCAACGGTACATAATTCATGTTTCTGTCAAGTGAATATGGTTTTATGGTCATAGTTTTACTGTTTTTGGTTTTTCTTTCTTTATCACATGATATTGTTACTGTACTTCCAATCAATTAAGATATGAAATCAGCCATAATCTTGATATGGTCCTCTCTAGAATCGCCAGGGTTTGCTGGAGCCTACCCAAGCGAGAGGTAGTGGTACGCCCTGGACGGGTCACCGGCCAATCACAGGGCACGTTCTGTATAGACGGGCAATCGTTCACAGTCACTTTAATCTTCGATATTGACATGGAAATGTTCATTAATAGCCACTTTGTCTGTTTTTATGAAATGTATAAATGTACAAATTGAAAATGTAAACGAACACAGAGCGCAATCAATCATTTTTCCTCTGGGGTCATGTGACTCGTTAGTGTTCCAAGGTGTTAGGTGTGAATGGGGAGCAGGTGTGTTACATTTGGTGTGATTGCTTTTTTTCATACTGGTCACTGGAAGCTCAACGTGGTACTCTGGGGATGTGGAAAATAATAATAATTGTTGATGTATGGAAATAAATATTTTCTAGGCTATAAAAAGATTACCAACACCCTGAAACTGAGACCCTACAACGCTTTTTTTTATATGATTAGCAACATCCATCCATCCATTTTCTGTACTGGTGGCCAGCCAATCACAGGGCACATATAGACAAACAACCATTCACACTCACATTCATACCTATGGACAATTTGGAGTGGCTAATTAACCTAGCATGTTTTTGGAATGTGGGAGGAAACCGGAGTACCCGGAGAAAACCCACGCATGCACGGGGAGAACATGCAAACTCCACACAGAGATGGCCGAGTTTGGAATTGAACCCTCGTCTCCTAGCTGTGAGGTGTGTGTGCTAACCACTCGTCCACCGTGCAGCAGAACACAATATTCTATGAAATATGTATATTCATTCATTCATTTTCTACCACTTATCCTCACTAAGGTTTCGGGTATGCTGGAGCCTATCCCAGCTGTCTTCTTGGGGCGAGAGGCGGGGTCCAACCTGGACTGGTGGCCAGCCAATCACAGGGCACATATAGACAAACAACCATTCACACTCACATTCATACCTATGGATAATTTGGAGTCACTAATTAACCTAGCATGTTTTTGGAATGTGGGAGGAAACCGGAGTACCCGGAGAAAACCCATCCTTTATACACACATTCCAGACAATTCAATTTTCCATAGATCTACATCTTTGTCGCCAATATTCCCATTGGAAAAAAATGCATGGATTTTATACATTTCTCGTTTCAAAGCATAAAAACATGCAACTAATTTAGGATTTTTATAATTTACATTTTACACCACACAAAAATTCCCACTTTTCCCATAATTCCACAAACAATATTTGAGTATATCTATACAATGTGTTGATGTAAGCGGAATATGACGGAATATGATTAATAACGTACATGTATGTGCCTGGCCTTCTGCCAGAGGCCCTCATCCCCTCAGCCACGGGGCCTGGAGGCGGTTGCCGTGGAAACGATGCTGGAGGCAGTTGATTGACAGTCTCTCCTGCTGCTTAATGCTCTCAATTTACCGCTGAGATCATCGACAACACAGCGACCTCCTCCTCTTCTTCTTCTTCTCCTTCATCGATGGATGCCTGACTTCTTTGTGACTCCGTGAATCATGAATGTTTGAAGCGTCGCACACTCTCACACACACACACACACACACACACACACACACACACACACGGTGTTTTGTTGACACACAGCAGCATCGTGTGTGTTTGTCCCAAAGCATCATGGGAACATGACGAGGAGACACAACAAGAAAAGACCAGCTCGTTCTGTGTGTGTGTGTGTGTGTGTGTGTGTGTGTGTGTGTGTGTGTGTGTTGGGGGGCGTGTGAAAATTCACACAGTCACACAAACAACAGTGGCAAGATGTAATATGGCGTTGAGGGTATTGAGGGTGTGGATGTGTGATTTAGGGGGAGTGGGAAACACCGCTGCCACACACACACACACACACACACACACACACACACAGTGAGTGCGTTATTAGGAGGAGCAGGTACAGCTGGGACTTAAAAACACCTGCACCGATGTTCGTCTGACACTGATTAACACAAAGACACACAAAGACACACGTTCAAAATGGCGTACATTTGGCGCATTTTTTTTTTTACGTAACGTTCTCTCCGCTACCCTCTACTGGTCACACTTGTCGTCACGCTGAGGTGAAAGGTCATGAAAATCAACTCAAATCAAACTCAGCTCAGGTCAAAGGTCACGGGCATAATCAACAAAGACATGATGTCCCGTCCCCCGGAGGCCACGCCTACTCGGGGATTTGTCACACTCGTCTTTGTGTCTCCAAACACAACACAACACAACACAACACGAAACTAAACAAAGAATGCAAAAACCGACATTGTTTTTAAATATGCTAACATGCTAGCTGGCTAGCTTGTGGGAAGTAACACACACATAATTCCATACACAAAATTACACTGCACCTCAAGTTAGCTTAGCATTAGGCTAATGCTAGACCTGCTGATAGGTCATCCCAAATTCTTAAATACGCATAAAATATACATAAATATCATAGATTTCCAAAATAAGACATCCTGCTAGGACACATATTACTGCCATATTGTTTTCTATGTAATCGCTTGGAAGAATAACAAGCACATTTTTGGGAAGTTTTGGAAAAAAATGTCAACACATTGAAGGAACATCCAAGCCTAATGCTAAGCTAACTGGAGGTGCAGTGTCATTTTGAGTATGGAATTGTAAAATGTTGGCGTTGTTGTTGTAATTAGGTTCGAATCTCCGTGTGGAGTTTACATTTTGTCCACGTCCAAAATCCCAAAACATGCTAGGCTAATTGGCCATCGTATGAATGTGAGTGTGAATGGTTGTTTGTCTATACGTGCCCTGTGATTGGCTGGCCACCAATGTTTTGCTATGAGTTATTTCTTCAATTCAATAGTGGTTCTCGTCTTCTTAATCAAAGGGGCTGGCATTTACAACACACTTGGGCCCCATGGTGGGTTATTTTGCAGCCGTACTTGTGGTCTAACTATTAGCCTATTTCACATGTTCGTTTTGGACTGATGTTCAGAAGCAACACTGAGGACGAAGAATTCAGTGGAGTCAGTCATATGGAATGAGATCGGGAGCTCGGTGAACTCGCCGGTTTGTTATATTCATTTAGATTATTCAGCCTCCCAGGTATGATATTTATGCTATTGTGTAGCTGAATAAGTGTTAGCGTTATGTTAACATATCGGACACCCATTCAATCTGCTGCTTGTGTGCTTTTGTGTAGTTTTTTTTGTGTAAAAAAATTATTGTCATTTTATAAAAATTAAAGAATACATATTGATAATTATTTGTATTAACATTTCAGCTTTTCCACTGTTCTTTTTAGATTTTAGTGTTTATTTCTACAATAATACGCACTGTAGTTGCCTTTACACATTAAATGTCTATTCTTGGTCTTAATTTTTTTGTTTTATTTTGATACATTTTTATAAACTACAAATATAATTTTATATATATTATTAAAAAATGAAATATTTTTATTTTTTTAAGAATTTGCCGCAGCCTATGTAGAAAGTCTATGCATGAAAGCTACGCAATAGGCTACAATGACGAGCTGCACTGCTTCACACTGCTGCTGTCTTTGCTATTTTGTGTAATCATTGTGTAACGATTGCTTGCAAGCACTCCTACTCTTGTTTGCATGTTGTGTGCTTTGCTTTTGTTGCATATTTTAAATGCTTTGTCAGGGTTGTAGCCCTTTTGCAAACATCACGTGTCATTTGGACTGCGTAGAAAATGCACAGTTTGACTTGACTTCTGCATCCAAGCAATCAAGAAAAATGAAACACACAAGGAGTGTAAAAGCCGTGATGGCTTTTAAATATGCTAAGACGCTTGTGTGAAGTAGCACACACACACACACACACACACACATGCAGTATTGAAGTGTGTATTAATTAATAATAGATGATTAGTGAGTGGTTGTGATTGATCAAGGATGAATGAAAGGATGAATTAACAGCTGATATTGGACACTTGGCTCCTCAATGCTAACTTTTATGTCTGATCCATCCGTTTTGGGGGAGGTTGGGCTGGGGGCTGGGGGCGGGGTGGGGGGGCTTGGTTGTCATTTTCTGCTCCGGTGGCGAGGAGGACGAGGAGGAGGGGTGGGGAAGTGGACAAGTGGACGTCTTTTTCGGACAGAAAGCTTCCAAAAGAGAGCAGAAAGTGTTGCGACAAACAAGGTGAGGCTTTGTTAGCATGATGCTATCAGGAGGATCGCTTTACCGCCGCGAGACTCACTGTCGCCGCTGACAGACACACCGGGACCACCGCCACCACAACAGGAAGTCACTAATTACACACACAATTAACCGTATATGTGTGTGTTTGTGTGTGTCAGTGATTTTACATTAGCATGTGAGCTAATTACCCAGCAACATGAACGGTATCCATGGTAACGCTCTGCGGGTTTTAAACCATCACATAACTTCACTTGTATGTCTGTTCCTAATATTTTGACCGCCAGTACGACGCACCAAATGAAGTGTTAGCATGTTAACTCTTTGTTAACATGCTAACGGTATTGATCGTGTGGTCGGCTGACAAGAAATGGCCAGACATGTGACTCAGTCATGTGATCCAATCACAGGTCACGCCGAGTTGACCCCCCCCCCCCCCTCTCTTCCTCGTTAAGGCGGCATCAAACAATGGCTCGATGGCGGCGGGCCATCAGCTGCGGTGTGAAGCGGCTTTTGCACTTCCTGTCTGGACAGGCGGAGCCTCCTTCTGCTCGACCCAAACACGCTGACACCGGGCCGCTCGGTACACACACACACACACACACACACACACACACACACACACACACACAGCAAGGCCACAGCCAAACAGGAAGAAAGTTGACATGAAAAAGTTGACATATGCTCAAAAATGAAAGAATGTTAAAAATGAAATATGATCTCTTGTCATAGTAATTGTAGGGTCATTTGCTTGTTTAACTTTCAACTGTAAATGTGATAATACACACATTGAAATACTCAATGTGTGTATTTGGCAACTTTGCGCCATTTTGTTTTGTTTCCTAAACCAAAATGACTCAATCGAGTAAAAAGATTAAAAGCAAAAGTAGTCAGTTTTTAGCATAACATTAGCAAATACATCAATATAGCCACACAGCATTTATGCTAATATCATGTTGACACTAAGAACATTTCAGTGGGTCAATAGAAAATTCAAAATAAAAATAAAAATAGAGAAATAAGACCAAAACATAGTTTTATGGCATACAGCAATATGGATGGATTATAAGCCCTGCTAGTCATAGCTGAAATATCATACACAGAGAAATAATGAGTGAACTTACTTTTGGCCTGCAGAGGATCTCAATGATGCAACTTCATGTGGAACAAGTCACTTAGAGAATATTCCATATTTTTCCGAGGGAGTCATGGGTTAGTGTAAGCGGAATGAGTAAAAACTCAAAGACACGACAGAGAAGAAAAACATAATATTACATTTCTGATTGTATTTCACGGTAAGGTCTACTTGTAGGAATCAGGAAATACTATTTTTCCAGTATTTTTCCCCATTTATCTCTATTGCTCCATTTTTTTGTTTGTTTAATTTTATTTCTACAAAATAAAAAACTCAAAATAGCCCCCGGGCTGCACTTTGGACACCCTACTAAATCAACCGACGTCATTTTAAAAGCACATTAAAAACAGTTTGGGCAAAATTCAAACCAAGCACTTGAATGGACAAATGTCAAAAACCAGCAAACACTCCAGAATATGACAATAAACATAAATTCATAACATTTACACCCCAACGTTGCCGAGCTCGAAGCTAACATTAGCCACTCCAAATGGTATGAAGTATTATTCCACTACTGCGAAAACGCACCGGACATGAAATTACAAAAAAGTACAAAAATTAACATTTATGACGAATGAATGAATGAATCTAAACCGATGATAAAACTAGTTGGGCAGTTTCAAATTTGGAGGCGGGATCAGGTTTTAATTGGCTGTCAGCTTTGGAGTGACACATCCAGTCACTGAGATCAGACACAGCCATCCATACGACAGGTTTGTTGTTTTAAAAATGTCAATATTGAACATGCATCGTTTGTCACAAAATGTCAGATATGATTCACGGGTGTAACTTTATGACATAAAAAGTATATTTACACCAATAAATTGTGTTTTTTGCAGGGTGTGTAAAAATGTCTGTATTACTGAAAGCTGAATAATTCTAAAATTGGCATGAAGGTATTTTTAAATCAATAAATTATGAATATAAAATCCAGTTTTTACTCACAAAGTGGTAAAAAAATGAAAAATCTAAGTCCAATTTTCACATACTATACCTATTAATATCCATGCATTAAAATGATACCAAACGCAGGAGTGTACAAATGTTGTCAGGGAGGGTTGCACACTAAAAAAAATACCAAAGGATAATTTTGATATTTTTATATATATTTTACAAATTTAGTGAAATGGCTAAAATATTCTATTTTTTTCACATTTTTGCATTTTTTTTTTCCATATGTGGAAATGAAGGTCCATAAGAAGTATGCTAACAATAGTAGAGTAAACAAATATAATTAGTAAGTAAGAATAATACATAACAAGTAAATCTTACTATGTTATGGGCCATAAGGTTTCCATACATGGGAGAAAAATAACCATAATTTTTGCTTTATATGATTACCATTGTTTTGAAAGCTCATATTAATACACGTTTTCCCCAGTTGATGAACTTGCATTAGCACAGTTGAGGTCATGCTTGTAATGGCATTTGTAATACGCTCCCTGCTATGATTTATGTCTCCTACCGTCCCCTGAACACACCACGGCCTTCAAGATACCCCATGGGTATCAGAAACATCAAAAACATATTTAAAAATATACATTTACTTATGGCCACTTTGTGTGTTTGTGTGTTAGCATGCAGTGGAGGTTCAAAGTTCACTTGAACCTTTGCAACAAAGCAATGTAGCGCAGCTATCAGGCTAACTATACACATATATAGGAGTATAACAAAAATAAACAAAACTTTCATGACTATAGCAAAGGAGAAGCAGGCGCGTGCACGTCACAGCAGGCCCGTGCACGTGTTTCGGAGGCGTCCATTGATGGCGGCCACCCGAGCATGCCAACTTTTTCAAGCAGCAAAAGCAAAGAAGAGCTGGGTTTTAAGAAAATATTGTTGTGTCTCCTAATTGGCCACGAAGGGGTGGGGGGTTGGGGGGTTGGTGGTTCGGGTCAGGCAGGTGGGGGGGTTGGTGTGGGAGGGGGGGGTCAAATAGAAGCGACACCACTTTGCACTTTGTTCACTTTGTTTAACCCCAAAGGCCCTCAGAAGGACGCTTGCTTTTACTCTCATTAAAAACATTTTTCACGAGCCGTCGACTGTTTGCTGCACACACACACACACACACACACACACACACACACACGGACACACACACACACACTTTGTGATGAACATCTACTTCCTGTTTGCTGTACCACATTCTTCACAGCGTGAATATCCTCCTTACATTTCATACGTCTTTGTTTCGCTAAAACGAGTCCTTAATAGCATACTAGCATTCTTGCTAGCGTCCTTGCCGCCTGAATATATTCTCCATCTTAAAATGGATAATGAGCAATATTTCCATGTTTTGTGTTAAAATGTGTCATTACGTCACATTCAATGACATTAGATGAAATGATTTTACCTATACTACGTCGTCTCGGTCCCCAGACTCTCCTGTGATCCCGTCCATGTTTGTAACTACGAGAAGAAATCTGCTACATTAGCATGTAGCATATTCGCTCTTAACCACGCCCACAAAGGTTCAGCAAATACAAAATATGAGCGAGTGTGATATCTCACTCTGACACTTTTTGTTTTTTTATTAGAGCGTCGGCTCAAAGTAAGATTTCTTTATTCGTGATACTGCTTTTAATTATGTTTTGAGAGTAGAAAGTCCATTCATGAGCATTGGGGAACAATTATTATAAAATATTTGCCCTAATGTAGGTTTCCTTAATGACATGTACGAATGAAAATACCTAAAACACATTTGATCTTTGAGCGAGACAATTTACCCACATTGCAAACTCAAAGTCATTTCATTTTTCTTTTGAAACACAGGCATTAAAATACAGGAAATATTTGATTACAATACAGTAAATGTTATTACATTAATTAATACCGATATTAATTATCCAGAATTTAATTAAGTTGTGTTGAACAAATTGAAACATTTCAACACTTAATTTTTTAAAAAAGATTAAAGCACAATTCGCATTTTGTGTGTGAAAATAATTCAATAAGACTTCATTAATACATTTTACGCTGGAACATTTTAACTTGTTTACTTCCAAGACAAAAATAATAGCATATTTAATACTTCGGTAAACGTACAGGGTGAGAAAAGTGTTACATTAATATTATATTAATGTTTATATAATTTATATTTATCAAACACAAAATCGGAATAAACATATTTAGAAAGAAGCACCGTTTCCGATTTTTAAAAATTTAGTCTGAAAGAAATAAAATGAAAAAAGTGGAAATGGAGGGGGGGTAGTTCTTTCTTTTTTTTTAACGAGTGAGGCGTTCAAAAGACACCAGGAAGTAGTCGGAGCCGCTCCCAAACAACACGGACAAGGTTTAGTCCAACGACATTTGACCCCCAGCCCCCAACTCCATAATAATCTCATTATTAATATGGTCATAATATAATGGTCGTATTATAAATAACTGGAGTATATTTGCTTTATGTTCGATTAATTTCACATTTGACTAAATAAAACACGTAACCTCATCATGTATTCATCTGGGTTTTCTTCTATTGATTTTTTCCAAAGCTGCTTTTGTTGAAGACATTTTTGTTTTAAAATACAGAACGCAGAAGAAATGATTTACCAAATGACTTTTACGTTTTAGATAAAGATTCAGAAAATGAACATTTTAAAATGCTGACTGTTCTCCGTTCGTCCTTCAGTTCGGCTGACAGCATCCGAACATCAGAACCAAACATTGGCTTCGTCTGCTCGGCTTCTCCGATGGGACAAACAAGCCAGAAAAATCATATTGCAATATTATATTTGTGTACCGTTAAAAAAAAAAAATCTTTAAAAATTTCCAATATTGTGAAATTATTTGCCTGTTCGACATTTACATTTAATGACGAAAAGAATTGACAAAATTTGTTTTTTTTTTACATTCATTAGAATTAAAAGTAATCACGTTGAAATCTGTACTGTATTTTTTTATGTCAGTTCAAATTAAACCTTTATTAATATTATTGCACACAGTTGGCCAAACATCTTCTTAAAAATATGAGGCGTAATATTACATTATAGACTACTTTTCATTCATTTTTCATACATCATTGTAATATTGTCAAATATACAAAATGTCAAATACTTTATCGAACCTCGGAGACAAATTATAATATTAAAACATTTAATAATTACTCTTTCAAATAGTTTTGAAACTATTTCATTTCAATCTTAGACAGTTACTATTTACTACTACGTTTTATTATTATTTATATATATTTATCATGCAGAATTCAGATGAAAATGATAAGACAAGTAAAATAAAATGAATGTAATCCAACGTGAGGACAAAATGACAATCAAATACCATGCATGATAATAACTCATTAACAATTACATGTTTTATATTATATATATTAAGGTTAACAAAACGAGAAAATATTTTTTTAAAAAACGAAACAAACTAAAACTTCAATGAGCTGATTTCAATTTCAAAAAAATATATATTTTTTAAAATATGAAATTCCCCATCATTCGTCATCATTTGGACCTGTTGTCTTTTTTCCTATCTTTTCAACATCAACACACGCAGACAAACACACACACGCGTCCCGCCAAGCAGCAGCAAACCGGAAGCAGAAAGACACTAACCCACAAAAGAGCACGCGCACCGCGTTTGTTTGTTTATTTGTTGAGGGGGGGGGGGCGTGCTGGTCGGTGCGCGAATTGCAGGGAGACAGGTGAGCGCAAAGAAAGACACAAGCATGTCTTGTTGTTAACAAGGTAAGCTAACTTTATTTCTAACACTTCCAACACTTCCTGCTCTGAAAAAACACACGGAGAAGAAGAGGAGGAGGAAGAAGAGGAAGAAGAGGAGGAGGAGGAGGAGGACACGTGACGTTGTAGGATCTCAAGACGACATTGAAAGACAGAGGAACAAAGTTTACAAGCATGTTGGACATTTTGTCTTCACTAAAAAAAAAGTCCAACAGGGACATTCGTGCACGTGTCACTCAGCGTCAGACGGGACGTGCGCGTGCTCAGCGTTGGACACGAGCCAACCGAACCAGCAGGTCCAAACAAGTAGACGTAATAATAATAACAATAATAATAATAATAATATCAACAATAATGTGTAAATAACCAAAATAATACTGAAAGTTAAAACGAGCTGCTCCGTGCACGTCGCTGACATGACACGCACACGCACTATGTACACACAAGTCCAAGAAGAAGACATTATAATAATATTAATAATAACAACAATATTATTATTATTAAAAATAGCTGGAAACTTCCCGGATGTTTATTTTTTTCTTTCTTTCTAAACTTTATATTCTGTTGTCTTTTTTTTTTTTTTTTTTTTTACACTGAAAATGTTCAACTTACAGTTGGAACTCCTTCAGGTTCGCCGAGGTTCGTCGGGCCGTGTTAGTGTATGAGAGGGTTCGGGGTGGAAGCCTGGTTTTGGTGCGTGAAATAGTCAGACAGGCCGGCGGAGAGTCCGGATGAGAAGGCCGGCAGAGAGGCGCCCATCGGCGGCCTCAGCGAGTCACACGAAGCGGCCTGTGGGGAACCGGAGGCCGGAGCCCGGGACACCTGCACGGAACCGCCGCCGCCGCCTCCTCCTCCGCCGCCGCTCTGCGTGCTGACGGGGGGGTGCGGGACGTGCGGGAAGAAGTAGCTGCTCTGACCGGCCAGCAGGTTGACCGAGCACGGGTTGAGGGAGTACGTGGTACCGGAGCACGGCACCGAGAGGCCGCAGGGCACCGCCGAGGCCGCCAGGGCCGCCGCCGTCAGGTGGTGCGTGGCGTAGGGGAGGTCCCCCCCGACCAGGCGCTCCATGCTCAGGCCGTTGGGCGGCGCGAAGGACGCGTGGTTGGCGCCCACGTTGTGGCCCAGCACGGTACTGTACGACATGGGGTGGCCCGGGTAGGCCGACGAGGTTCCGTTGTAGCCCATCGCGGCGCCGGGCCGCGGGTGGTGCAGGGACAGAAAGGGGGACACGGGCCAGTACAGCGAACCGGCCCTCTCCATGAAGGTGAGGCCGGAAGTGAGCCGGGCGCCCCGTTTGAAAGCCAGCTTGGCTCGAGAGGTAGTGGAGCGCCGGCGGAGCTTCCCGGTGGTGCCCCCGATGAAGACGTCGTCGCTGCTGGGGTCCAGCATCCAGTAGTTGCCCTTGCCGGGGTCGTCGTAGTGCCTCGGAACCTTGACGAAGCACTTGTTGAGGCTCAGGTTGTGCCGGATGGAGTTCTGCCAGCCTTGCTTGTTCTCCCGGTAGTAGGGGAAGTTCTTCATGATGAACTCGTAGATGCCGTTGAGCGTCAGCCGCTTCTCGGGACTTTGGCGGATCGCCATCATGATGAGCGCGTTGTAGGAGAAGGGAGGCTTCTCGAATTTTCCGCTCTTCTTGTCGCCGTCCTTCCCGCCCGAACCGGCGTCCGCGTCTTTGCCCTCCTTCTTGTCTTCGGCCGCGTCCGCCGCCTCCGGGCCCGTCGCCTCGCTCTTGGCTTCCGCTTTGGAGTCCTGCGGCGCGGGGGGCTTCTGTTCGGCGTCCTCGCCGCCGCCGCCGCCGCCGGCCCGGTGTGGAATCTGGCTGTGCAGCGGGTGGCTGTGGTGGTTGTCGCTCTGCACGGCCTCCGGTATCAGGCTGTGGATGGTGAAGGACGACTTGGGGATCATTTTCAGCTCCTTGCGCTCGCCCATGTCCAACATCACCGAACTCATCCGAACTGAGCCTCCGAGCAGGACGGGAAGGGAGGAAGGAAGTAAGGAAGGGGGGATGGAAGGAAGGAAAGTGAAGATCAACAAACTATTTCATGTTCGCTTTGGGGAGAAAAAGGGAAACACACACACGCACGCATGCACACACGCACACACACATACATACACACGTCGATGGGAGACAGATAGCAGCAATTAATTAGCAGCCCAGCATAACCACACATTGGTTGGACCTTCTGGATCCTCAGCCAATCACCGCGAAGCCAGTAGGCGCCGAAGGCCAATCGGCGAGAGAGGGCAGATTTATCAGCATGCGCACGCATTCGCTGCAAGAAGTTCCCGCCCAGAGGGGGGTCCAAACCGGCCGTGCTCCTCATGTGATCGCTGTACTGACCCACCAGAACCAGAACAAACGTTTACGTATTATTAGTATTATTATTAAACAATAATAATAATACTTCTTTCTGTGTGCCTACGTCATCGGGCACGAAGGGGGGCGGAGTCAGTTCACCTGTCAGAGCGTAAACTGATTGATGAATAAAAGGCAGTCGTTGTTGCCATGACGACCTCAGGCTTCCGTGAGGCCTTCGAGACCAGAAGTGTATTTGTTTGGCAGCTTCATGGGGTCATGTGACATCGGAGAGGGCCTTCTGTACCACCTGACCTTTGACCTACTGTCCTCTTTTGTTCCACCTTAAAACTGAAAACACGTTTAAGGTGGACCTACTGTCCCCTTTTGTTCCACCTTAAAACTGAAAACACGTTTAAGGTGGAACAAAAGGGGACAGTAGGTCAAAGGTCAGGTGGTACAGAACGCCCTCCATGATGTCACATGACCCCATGAAGCTGCCAAAGAAATACACTTGGAATAGTCCACCAGTTGTGATCATGTGACATGAACAATTTGAATGACATCTTTCTGAACGTGACCTTTTACCTCAAGCAGAAACTTCCTGTCACCTTTGACCTCAAACAGAACCGTAGGTGTTGCTCGCATGATTGCCAAAATGTTTTAGCCTTGGGGGCTGTAAAAGATGTTTAAAAAAAAGTATTGTGTTTCTTGACAATGTTCCCTCCAGTGTTCTGTTGGTGCTTGTCAAGTTCTAGAGGATTTTCACAGACGTTGAAGACTGTGTCCTCTTTAGAGCGGTGAAAAGGCGTCACCCAGCGGTGAAAAGATGAACAGCAGCAGATCTTTACGATGTACTTGTTGATGTAAAACCTTCAGAACATTTAAGACACCAAATAAACATTCTCGTGTTTTAACAATTAACACATTTGATGATTATTTATTCAACATTCAAACACGTTTTGTTACTTGTGACGTCATGAAGCGTGAACGCTATTGACCATGTTTAGTCCTGCAGCGGCCTAATGGTGACATCTTGTGGTGAAAAAGTGAATGACAACGATAATCATCTCCTATCATTGGAAGGCCATTTGGCTGTTCACGTCTCCAAAGGCTGACAGAGACATGACGTCATGACAATGATGTAATCACGTTATTGCTGATTAGCTGATTAGCTTTCACGGTGAAATTAATGAGATGGCTAACTTGTTTGATTGGCGTGTGTGAGATGATTGACAGCTTGACTGGGATATCCTAAGCTGCTAGCCAGTGCCAACATGAAGGCAGCCATGTTGTTTCTTGTTGTGTTTACTTCTTGGCAAAGAACTTGCGGAAGACTCTCATCCTGGTTTTGCTCACATTGTCGTCCGGGACCAGTAGCGGTGCGGGGGGGTTGTGGGTGTCACGGGAAGGGGGCTCTGAAGGAGGCGGGTCGCGGCGCCGGAGAGTTGTGTCTGTAGTTGGATGGAAAACAAACATACTAGCATGCTAGCCTAGCCTGCTAAATGTGTTTGGACTTGGCACCTTTACTGAGGGCCTCCCCACCCTCTGGATAGCGATGCTCGCTGTAGAACGTGTGGGGGGGTTTGGGTGGAGGCTGCCTCTCCGTGGATGATTGTATCTCGTGTTCAGCACGCCCCGAATCATCCGAGTCAGCGCCGCCGGGACCAGCGAGAGCCTGCAGTGCCTTCAACCAAAGCTGCTGAAGATCACGTGTGGACGCCGCAAACAAATACTGAGCGCCATCATCCAGTCTGATGTTCGCACAAACACACACACGTCATTATTGTGAGTTGTGTCGCGTGGAGGCTGTGGTGGACTCACATGACTTTGAAGGTGTTCTCCTTGATCCTCACGTGAGGGTCCTCCCTGCACACAGCCCCCAACAAGCTAACAGGAGGCCACCTAGAGGTTCCCTGTGGAACAACGATACACGCTCACATCTTCAGCCAGCTTCTTCTTCTTCTTCATTACCTGAGCGGCTGCCGCTTCATCCTTGAACAAGCACAGCGTGTTTCCGTCCACGACAGCAAAGATCTCCTCCCAGTGGTCCTGACCCTGCAGTGGGAGTCAGCTGCTCAGAGGCGGGGCAACCAATCATAGATGAAAGCTTCTTACCTTGCTTCCTCCCCGCTTCAGCTTGATCTCCAGCGTTCCTTCCAGTGTGCGTGTTGCCTAGGAAACGGTAGATGTCAACAAACATCACACATCTCCGTGTCTGTGTCGGCTCATCTGACCTTAGTCGTGGACTCCCTTTCTTCTTCTAGATCTTCTTCTTTTTCTTCTTCTTGGTCGTCATCTGACTGAGGAAGCTCCGCCCCTGCTGATGGAAGGTTACGTGATGCAGGATCTACCTTGGCGGCAGAACCCAGCAGGTCAGGAAGTTGGACGCTGGTTGCTTGCGTGTGGTCCAGGTGTTGGTCTGTGATTGGTGGATGGGGCTCCACCTGCTGGTTTGGAGGAGGAGACAAGGTGGGCTTTGGAGGCAAAGGAGGTTTGACTTTAGGGGAGCTGGAGCCAAGCGGTCCAGGAGGTGTCACGGAGGAGGTTTTGGCAGCCGTGTTTGCTGCTCTGCTTCTTCCTGGCGATCCAACATAACTGCAGTAGTCCTCCTCCATCTCCGTGTGAGATCTCCTGCTGCTGGAGCGTTCTGGGAGGTGTCTGGTCCAGCGTTCTTCACGGGTCTTTGGGTCACTGTATGGACTTTTAAGATCTGATGCCTTACGGAGGGATGAAACTCTGGTAGGTGGTCTTTTCTGGAGGGGCTCCTTCTCCTGCTTTCCATGGAGAGCAAGCCTCCTCTCTCTCTGAAGAACAATGGATGGAGATATGGGGAAGTCTCAAGTAGACACTGATCAGTGTCTACACTTGATGTGAAGAACTAACCTGGGTGGTCTTCTTGTTGAGGGCGTCAAAGCGTTCACTCTGGGCCTGGATCATGGCCTCCATGTCCTCCTGCCTCTTCAGGAGATCCACAACATCTGACAGTGAATCCTGGAGGAACATGGGAAGACCTTACACGGACAAGAACGAGAGGGTGGTCACCATGTTTGACGACTCACCCCGTAGTGGTGATCCGTCAGCATCTCCTCGTAGGAACTGAGCCAACGCTCAGCTTGCTGCAACTCCTTCTGCAAAAGCTCCACCTCCAGCATCTCCTCATACAGCTGACGGGTCTCCTTCCAGGTCTCCTCCACATGATGCTCCAGCTCCTCCAGCTCACGGACACGCCCTTCCACCTAGAGGAGAGAAGCCACGGGTTGCGTGAGAAGATGTGATAGCAGAAGGACAACAAAGCCGGTGCTGATGCTGACCTCTTTGGACATGAAGCTTCTGTCTTTCAGGAGACGCCAACCATCACTTTTCACCTCCTGGCACCTGATGACCAGTCTCTCCATCTGGACCTTGTACTCCTCGTGTCTTTTAATTAACTCCTCCAGGTCACTTCCCTCCCCAGCCTGTCCCTCCCCCTTCACCAGCACCAACATCTCCCGCAGCCACGTCCTGACAATGCACACCTCATCAGCTTCCACGAGGAACATTTAGTTGATGTGGAATGTTCTACCACAAAGAAGAGGACCTACATGAGCTCGGTCCAGACGGATAAGTACTTCTGGACCTCCTCCACCTGACCCAGCATAGCGTGGCGCCGGCTGGCCTTGTCCTGGATGGAGGTCCAGTAGGACTGCAGGTCATCAAGCCTGCGAGTCACGGCCACTCGGGCCTGAGGATGACGAGTGCTCAGTGTCCGGCTCTCCTCTCTGGTCCGGGTCACCTCGGCGGAAATCAGCAGCAGGTCTCTCTGAAGGACAGAGCAAGGACACCAAGTATCATTGGAACCGTCACTCCTGCTCCATCTTGATTTAGAAACAACAAACATTAGCATGCTAATGGCCTTAGACAACATTATCCATGTTAACATGTTAGCATGCTAATGGCCTTAGACAACATTATCCATGTTAACATGTTAGCATGCTAATGGCCTTAGACAACATTATCCATGTTAACATGTTAGCATGCTAATGGCCTTAGACAACATTATCCATGTTAACATGTTAGCATGCTAATGGCCTTAGACAACATTATCCATGTTAACATGTTAGCATGCTAATGGCCTTAGACAACATTATCCATGTTAACATGTTAGCATGATAATGGCCTTAGACAACATTATCCATGTTAACATGTTAACATGCTAATGGCCTTAGACAACATTATCCATGTTAACATGTTAGCATGAAGGCTGCCTTGGACAACATTATCCATGTTAACATGTTAGCATGCTAATGGCCTTAGACAACATTATCCATGTTAACATGTTAGCATGCTAATGGCCTTAGACAACATTATCCATGTTAACATGTTAGCATGCTAATGGCCTTAGACAACATTATCCATGTTAGCATGTTAGCATGAAGGCTGCCTTAGATAACATTATCCATGTTAGCATGTTAGCATGCTAATGGCCTTAGACAACATTATCCATGTTAGCATGTTAGCATGCTAATGGCCTTAGACAACATTATCCATGTTAACATGTTAGCATGCTAATGGCCTTAGACAACATTATCCATGTTAACATGTTAGCATGCGAATGGCCTTAGACCACATTATCCATGTTAACATGTTAGCATGCTAATGGCCTTAAACAACATTATCCATGTTAACATGTTAGCATGAAGGCTGCCTTGGACAACATTATCCATGTTAACATGTTAGCATGAAGGCTGCCTTGGACAACATTATCCATGTTAACATGTTAGCATGCTAATGGCCTTAGACAACATTATCCCTGTTAACATGTTAGCATGCTAATGGCCTTAGACAACATTATCCATGTTAACATGTTAGCATGCTAATGGCCTTAGACAACATTATCCATGTTGACATGTTAGCATGCTAATGGCCTTAGACAACATTATCCATGTTAACATGTTAGCATGCTAATGGCCTTAGACAACATTATCCATGTTAACATGTTAGCATGAAGGCTGCCTTAGATAACATGATCATTAGCATGATCATTAGCATGCTTTAGCATTAGCAGCTTCATTAGCATGAAGCGGGTGCTTGATAAACTACAAGGTTAGCATCTTTAGCCTCGTTTAACCTCAAGTGCCTCGTGTTGCTGCAGGCGTGTGTGGACGCCATGCAGGTCCTGGTCCTGCTCGTCCGAGTCCAGCACGGCCTCCTTCTCGGCCATCCAGCTCTTCAGCTCATCCACGTCGTGATGAAACTGGTGAATGTCTCTGGCTGACTGTAAGTTCTGTGTAAATGTGACGTCGTTCATCAGTGCTGTGCTCTGTTGTCTCCAAGAAGGTACAAGAAGGTACCTGTACCTGTTCTCTGGTTCTGATGGCATCATCAAGGTCGTCCCACAGCCGACTAAGGGCCTCAGTCCTCCTGCGGGCCTGAGTGTCCTGTTGCAGTCCTCGACCGAGCTGCTGCACCGAGGTCAGGCGACTGCGACCTAGACCACGGACTTCTGACACCAGAACCTCCAGCTTCTTCTGAAGAACCTGAAAAAAAACACGAGGCCAAATAGAAACACAGACGACCACCAACGTCTCTTTAGTTGTGATGATCCAAACGGTATGTGGACCTCCACGTCCTCCAGGTCTTGTCCACAGTCCTCTAAGTCCACCAGCGCCTTCCTGGAGGTCAGCCATGTTTGGAGTTCTTTGGCCTCTCTGTCAAACACGAAGAGACGCACCTGGTCCTCCAGAGCGCCGCGCCGGGACACACAAAGTCGTCCAATTGTGTCGAAGAGGTCAGACACAGACGACAGAGACTCGCTGACCATGTGACTGACGGGACAGGAAGTTGCGATGTTAGGACGTTATGATGTTATAACGTGAGGAGAAGACGTGTGGCCGACCTGTTGGGATGTCCAAGCTGTTGCAGGGAGTCTCCTCTGTCCTGCAGGCGGTCCAAAGTCCTCCTGTGGTTGTCCAGCTCCACGTCCACAGGGTCCAGCCTCCTGAGCAGCGCCTCTGCGGCCTCCTGGCTCCGCCCACAGTCGTTAGACTCCAGCATCTCCTGCTGCTCTTCCAGCCACAGCTGCAGCTCGCACAGCTGGACACGAGAGAGAGCGGTGATATGTCGAGGAGAACACGTCAGGAACCTTGGGTCTTTTCTCACTGGCTTTGTGGACGTCACCTCTGCAAGGAAGGCGTGGATGCTGAGCGCCCCCTGGAGGAGCCTCTCCTTCATTTCCGCCTCCATCTTCACCTCCTCGTGGACACGATTGAGCTCGTCCAGTTGCTCCTGAATGTCATGTGAGGCAAAGTGACGACCTCTGACCTGTGGGCAACGCATGAGCAAAGATGTGAAGGACACGGTCCTCATGTGGATCCATAAAACCAACAAGGTTCCTCACCAAGCTGTGCCCCGCCTCCACAACCGCTTGGATCAATGGGGTGCGGCTGGAAAGCTCTTGCATCACCACCTGGAAGACGTTGTCTGCTGTGAAGATGGACACCAATCCATGTTCGGGACCGTTGACCTTCTCACCTGGTGCTTGTGAAGGAGTTGCTGGGAGCTGCTCAGAGAGCCTCCGCAGTCTGTGGATGAGATGGAGGCCAGTCGTTGTCTGAGCCAGTCCAGTTCCTCCTCCTGGTCTCTGGTGAACTGGAACAGGACCTGCCAGGCTTCTAGGGTGTCCCTGCGACTCTGCAGGGGCTGCGACAGGCTGTTGTACCTGCATGAGGCCACACAACGTGTCCAACAAGTCCATGAAGACAAAGGAGGTTAGAGATGTGTCCCACCTGTGGATGATGTTGGACACTCGGTTCTGGAGCTCCTCTGCTCGGAAGTTCCCCTCAGAGTGGAAGTTCTCCACCATCTCCAACAAACTCTGGAGATAGAGTTGATTTATTATTTATGTCATTTATGTCGAAGTTCTACATGGTGAGTACCACAACACCTGAAGTCTATCTCGCAGTCCGTCCACCTCGTCCTCCAGACTCTGTAGAGTCTTCAAAAGTGTGTTGACTGAAGGCAGGTCATTCCCACAGTCATCACTAGCCACACCCCTTTCTACTGACTCCACCCACTCCTCCATGTCATCCAGGGAGCGCTGGAACTGCAGCGCCTGAGAAGGAGCAATTTGGTTTGTGGTCCAGAAGATCTTCATAAAATATGCTTAAGTACCTGATAGGCCTCCTGCAGACGGTTCTTCTTCTCCTCACAGCTCCTCATCAGAGCGGCCCAGCCCTCCGTCAGCTCCTTGAGACGAGGTTGCACCTTGGCCACGACGGTTCCACCATCAGATAGCAGCTTGTCAGCTTCCTGCAGGCAGACGCGTCGTCAACACACACGTCCTCTCGTTGTAACCGCGCCACAGCGTGCACACCTTGGCGAGAGCGTCCACCCGGTAGCGGTTAGCCAGGATCTCAGCTTCCAAACTTTGATGTTTCAGCACTTTGGCCTGAAGGTTGCTGGCTTCTCTCCAGCTCTCGTCCGATGCCACAGCCTGACGCTCGTTCAACCACACGCACACCTGGGAAACACACATGGTGGACATAGACCACAGTCTAGTCTTAGTCTGGATCCACAGACCTGGGATTACTTAGCAAATTATGGTAATGGTAATGGTAATGGCAATAGTAATGCTAATGCTAATGCTAATGCTAATGCTAATGCTAATGATAATGATAATGCTAATGATAATGATAATGATAATTCATTCATTCATTTTCTACCGCTTTTTCCTGCTAATGCTAATGCTAATGCTAATGCTAATGCTAATGCTAATGCTAATGCTAATGGTTTAATTTCATTTGAACATGCATCAGATTCCAATTGAGTGTATCCCATAATCAGTTCCCAGTTCCACATGTCCAAAAGAGGAGTAGGAAGAAGCAAAGCTTATTAAATCCTACCCCTCCATCAATCAGTAACTTTTACATTTGTTCACTTCCTGCTTTCCATAATACAGTCTAAGGTTTTTTTTTTGTTTGTGTTTTTTTTTTTTAATAATGTAGCTCGTACCGAAGTACGATTTTCTACCTCTTTTGGCCGGGGTGGAATTGAACTCGGGTTTCCTAGCTGTGAGGCCTGTGCGCTAACCACTCAACCACCGTG